>NC_055970.1:22453744-22571244 GCF_018492685.1 Alosa sapidissima | reverse complement strand
GGCCATTGAGTCTAAATGCTTGATAATGTGTGGACTCATAGCTAGCTTTGATCTTAATGATTCTGGTGAGTCTTAGTAATCCTAGCTTCCCAAGAGCTATTGGTGCTAGGGTGCTCCTGGCAACGAACAGACTGAATATTTTGTTGTTCTGTCATGCTGTGGTACAAAATGCTGTGATACAAAATTTAGTGTTTATGAAACCATAAAACACTGCAATGCCTGAGAAACATAAATGTGTCGAAAGAGGAGTTTACTGGAGCAACACAGATGTATAAACTTCAGATTTTATTTAAAGTGCCAACATAAGGGAATAACATTTCGACGTTCTGCCACGTCTTCGTCAGAGTCTAGTATGGCAAGCATAGGTAGTGGTACCTTATTAAGCTAAACAGGAACATCTGACAGGCATAGTTCGAATTACAGGGGGTACTGGGGGGTACTATACCCCCCAATTAAGACCCAGTAACCTACCCCCCAAAGAGACAGAAATATCAGTTTTGGGGGGTCAGATAATTTTTCTGATATTGTGAAAAAATATCATTACAGTTAGGCTACAATACAAGTCAACTCCTGTTTTCACTGTATAGCTGGGAAGGAATATGTGAAAAATCATGAAGATTGGGCACTTCTGGATAAGTTTTGATTTTTGGCAGGGTGTTAGGTATAGGCCTAAGGTTGGCAGTTATCCATAATCCAAAATGGCCCCCGCCGAAAAGAGAAAAGGTTATATCTCAGCTTCCTTTAGTCTTAAATTGTTGTATAATGTATTTTCTCTACTTTGTTTGATACAAGGAATCCAATTTTGATATTTTCTTCTTATTTTAAGTCCATTTCCATGTTAAATCTAGTATCATAGTCATATTTAGCTCATAAACTGTCAATATCTTTAAAAAAGTCACATTCAAATATTACTCAGGTCCGTAGACCCATATTTTACCTCCAAGGTATGCTTTTCTTTGTTAATTGGACATGTTGTGGCCAAAAGGACCATTGTTGAGGCCTTAAATAAACACACATTCAGAACTATGCCACAGTGAAGAGTTACAGTATATTAGGCTTTTCACCATGTTAAGGATCAATATTACATTTTAGTCAAATAACACAAAAAAAACAATTCATACTTATGTGACGGGTGGGAAAGGGATAAGCCGTTGATGCACCTGATTTCATTGCGATCAGTTTTAGGGAGTCACATGACGTTTCATCTCAGATGACCGGATGTAACGCAGGTAGGCCTACCTCGCAGTCACTCTTTCTTTTCAAACCAGATGGTGCGTCTAATGCAGCGGTGAGAGCACTGTTTATCGCGTTTGAACTTTGCCAGCGGTGATCCAACACGAAGCGGGTAAGGAAAGCGTTTTTGGCTTAATTGTTTGAGGCAGAGATCAACCAATACACATGGACGGATTATGAACTTTTGGGCCCCTGGGCCTAGATATATTAAGGGCCCCCCACTAATTGTCGCGTATGTGGGAGGGTGGGTTTGGGGGTCCTCCCTCAGAATTTTTTTAATATGTTTGATGTGATTTCCTGTATTCTTGTGCATTTTGGGGCCAATACTAAATTCAATCAGATTCATAGCCTACATCCTGATTTGTTGATATTGAGGCAATATATATGATATATATATGATATTTCAGGGCCCCCTGACCTCTTGGGCCCCTGGGCCTGGGCCCGGTAGGCCCGTGCAGTAATCCATCCCTGCCAATACAGGCCATAAGCTTACAAACTTTGTGATGTGTTAAACATTATAGTGTTTCAGTCGTCTGGTGCCTGGTCGTCATCATCGGCTGTGGTACATACATGGTGCGTCGATATTCAGGTATTAAAATATTTTATTGTCCGTCTGTTTAGTGCGGCTTCGCTATAACTAATGTGTGTTGATATTGTAGCTCCCTCGTTCGCGTTGTGTCCGAACAGGGTGGCTGTCTAGCTGCATGAGTGTTTGTTGAAGATTCTATTAACTTAAAATGTTATGTATTTTAAAGTGTAACCCATTAATCTTAAGATAAGAAAGGTACGTGCTGTTGTGGGTTGAATATGCACTCATTGTCTTTGTAGTGTCCATGTGGAAATGTTGGTTCCAGTCTACATAATATGAGAACATTACAAAGGTTATCAGGTATTAATTGATTAAATTCTCAACCATATATCATGTTACTTCAGTCGGTTGAATGGGCATGGGATTAATGTGATCTTTTTTATTTTCAGGAGCAAGTTGTAGCCACTGTTTTCCCCTTATGTAAAACATGACATGTCAGTGGGTTAAAGTTATGTTGTAGGTAGCTGTAGCTCTTATAAGTGTGTAAAACCACTTCCAAGTTTGTGTGTTAATTTATTCTCTTGCTGTGTAGGGCGAGGCCTGCTCTTTCCCTTTCATTCCTTTGTGAGCTGGGGCTGGGAGAACACAGAGGGTAGCATACTCTGTTCTGCCTCCAGCCTAGTCAGTGTTGCTGCAGTGAGGCCTATACTAAGTCTGTGTGTGTAGTGACATTTTTGGTTGTGTTGCAGTTTGTAGTGGATTGTTGCCTATGTGCGGTGTATATTTGAACTAATTGTAGCACTCCTATAGTAGTATATAGCTACCTGTGTGTAGTGATCAATCTTAGGTATAGTATAGCTAACTGCTGTGTGAATGTGGCTAGGCCAGTTATATCCCTGCTAGGGTAGGCTATGTATTTGTCTAGTCCTCTGGGTGATTCCATCCTCAGCTGGCACCCTCGCCCTTATTGAAGTGATTGTGCCCTCTTTTGGGGTGATTATATTTATTCTGTTTCTTTTCTTATTTGGTAGCAAGCATAGAGAGAGATAGATAGATAGATAGATAGATACAGTAGATAGATAGATAGATAGATACTTTATTGATCCATAGGGGAAATTCATAGTAGCCTATCTGCAGTGTATGCACATTGACATAACGTTATGTATATTGTATGTGGAAATATTTAAGAATACTGGTTATGTAACAACTCCTTCTCTGCTTCAACTAAAGTATTTATAAATATTTATATATTTCTGCTACAAACAAATCAGACATTAAAGTGCATTATTTTTGTACACTGGCTACTCCCTCATTCATTCAATTGAATACCCGATAGTGGGGAACACTTAGTTTCCATATTGATCTATTAACTTTGGCCCCTAGTGGTGGTGCTAGTGTGGTTAGGTTACACTTAAACCAGAGACGTTCTAATGAGGAGACACAGCACTCAAAAAATCCTCCATAGAAATGCATGAGCTTAGTTTGTAACGGCAATATGGCAGTTGTTACACAAATCACACCCCTTCCGCGGCAAAATGTTGACATGTGAATACATTGAGCCAATCATGTGCTGTGTTGTGAATACATTGAGCCAATAATGTGGTGTGTTGTGAAGACATCGTGCCAGTCATGTGTTGAGATCTCACCGCTGGGATATTGACCGTTTATGAGCTAAATATGACTATGATACTAGATTTAACATGGAAATAGACTTCAAATAAGAAGAACATATCAAAATTGGATTCCTTGTATCAAACAAAGTAGAGAAAATACATTATACAACAATTTAAGACTAAAGGAAGCTGAAAAATTACCCTTTTCTCTATTTGGCGGGGGCCATTTTGGATTTTATGGATAACTGCCACTAGGGGTGCCACCCCAACTTGTATCCATGGATTTTTGAAAACCTTAGGCCTATACCTAACACCCTGCCAAACATCAAAAACTTATCCAGAAGTGCTCAATTATTATTAATTGCATCCTAGCTAGTAGGAATATTTATGTATATGTAAAGCGATTCCAGACACCCCTATTGTGGACGGTACCATGTTTAACCACCGTGGCGCTAGAAGCAACGGAGATAGAGAATGACTAAACACTGTAAATTCCTCCAGTAGGCCTAGGCTAAATTCGGTTTGCTGCGTCTATGGTTTGCTGCTGATGCATGGGTAAATGTAAGTTGCTAGCAGACGTCTAGCTTGTTGAAAATGTGTTATTTTACAACCTTCATTTATTAACATGTTTTGTTCTTTCATAGCTCATGTCACGTCTTCATACATTGAAATACCGGCTAGTTACCTGCTACTTAAAGTGGACCTTGGTTAGTTAGCAAGGTTAGTTAGCAAGATAATTCTATTTAAATCAAGCTTTGCATTGTGGTGAGGTAAAATCGATTGTCATTTCCAAGATAAACTCCATAGCCTAGGTGTCCATTCTCATTTTATCTTGAATAAATTATTGTGCCCTTTGAAATGAGTTTGGCACCAATCCTGTGTTGTTTTTATGTTATGCACAAGAGGGTCTGATAAGCCTACATAACATCAGTGAAACCTGTGGAAACATAAAAAGAGCCAAGTAGCCTAGGCTAAATAGTACATGCTAGTATTTGAATTTGTTTTTAATTGGTTAGTATTATTTTTACATTCTATTATTTCATATTTTTAGTTTAATAAATGTAGTTTCATCTAAGAACCCTAATACTATCGCTCTGTAGTTCTTCTGTGGTACTATGTTTTTTCATAGCTCCTTAATCACATTAAAGATTGCTCAGGTTTCACATATCTCCAAGTAATTGTGTTGATTTGACACTGACTACCATAGACTATAATGGAAAATTGGTTTCTGTTTATATAGTAGGCCTATATGAGAGGGTTGGGTCTTACCTCCAGGTCTTGTGAAATCTAAAAATAAACCAAATCAATATTTCATGAAATAGGCAATAGGCTTCTTGTATAAAGAAAGGTATTACTAGTAATTGTAAAGTACTTTACTAGTAATTAGAATGGTATTTCAGTGCACTTAACATCTAACTTTTGGGAGTTGACAGTTCTCTTTTGATATATAATAACAATGAGATATTCTGTAGCCTACTGATTATCAGTTTGTCGCATGTTTAGACCTTGTATGTGTGTTGCACAACATATGTTGCACTTGGCGATCATGGTGGGGATTGATATGGTAGTGGACCATGATGGTCATAGAAGAAGTGAAGGAGCAGTACCCCCCAATTATGGTGGGGTAATTTGCACTCTGCTGACAGGTGTGCCTCAATCTTCCCATGGCTACCAAAGACATAGGCTGCACTCAGAACATTAACAGCCCTTAGGGGTGTAGGCATAACAAATAATTATACTAACAGGGACACTATTACATAGAGAAAATAGACATAGAAATCACATAAATGTGTGTGTGTGTGTGTGCCTTGTGTCCACTCAGTACTGAGGAGAGCACATTCCCTCATGTCAAGAAATTCATGATTCATGTGATGCACTAAAATGTTTGTTGTGATTTTCATTTCATACATAGATGTTCTAAGCGAACATATGTACTCTTCTGGAATGAGTTGCAGAATGCAGAATGTGCTATACTGTGATGATTCTGTCATCAGATGGTCATTATGTCCACTTACCGTAAAGGTTTTGGACAGAAGAGTGGTAGACATGGATTCACTATAAATCCTGGCCTGAGACATGTCATAGCACAGAATGCCATATGACTACGAGAAAAGGTCTTGGTTGCTTATTGCTCTGGTCTTAGAATGAATATGTTGACTGCCTTGCCTCATTTCTGTCATTGCTGTTAGTGCTTGCTGTCATTACACTTTTATGTACATGTATATTTATTCAACAGGTGATTTTATCTGTTAATTCAAACACATGGTCCTGCTGGTGTCAGCACTCTGCTGTTCTTGTTGAGCTGTCAGAACTCATTTAGTGTCAGATGTGCTTGAGTACAAGTTCCTGACTAATCTACTGAACTCAGCGTCGTGTTCCTCGTCTTTGGCGGGGTGTTGATTTTTTTTTTCCAGGCATCACCACAGTCCTGACCATGACCACCCTGAGCATCAGTGCCCGCCACTCGCTGCCCAAGGTCTCCTACGCCACGGCCATGGACTGGTTTATCGCCGTCTGCTTTGCCTTTGTCTTCTCCGCCCTCATCGAGTTCGCCGCCGTCAACTACTTCACCAATGCGCAAGCGGAGCGGGCCAAGAGGAAGCTGGCCAAACAGTGCCCGGTGCATTCAGCTGAGGCAAAAGCCAAGGACAAAGACACGGAGGAGGTTCTGCAGGTGAGAGCCCCTAAGATTACAGATCATACGATTACAGAGGAGTGACCAGATGTTGTGTGAGTTCAATCTGGAGCAGAGGCTAAAAGACACATGCGTGACGCTGCTGTGTTGAATTATCTTTCTAAAATGGATAGTTCCGGTCTTTGGCTGTGCTTGGCTGAATTGCACTGCCATTGAAGCCCAAAGCCCAACGCAACCCTTCACGTTGACCACATATCATTATGTGTGAATTGATACAAAAGTTAGAGTCGCTGCGTCTTGGTGTTGCTTGGCAACCATTCTGATAAAAGAAATATGTTTCTTGGCGGAAGAATGATTATCTATGAATAAATCATGGAATTTCTTACTGCTCATTGCCTTTATTTTAAGGTATATGTAGTATTTTTTCTTTGCGTCTTGCCAAAAAAACACCTTTTAGCTGTTCTAAAATCACTGGAACCTACGGCCCCTTGGAGCGTAGTGCAAATTATTCTCATGCAAAAGGCATTATCATGCAGATGTTAGAGATTTATTGTTTATGTGTGTTAATAATAATCATCAGCAGTGTGGCTCAGTGACAATAACATGGTTCCTGTACCTAATCGGTAAAGCAAGATGCACACACAGTAAAACAAAAAGTTTCATAGCCAATAGATGCCATGCTAATGAAAAAATATATAACTACACAGAATGTCACTGTAAGCCACTTTAAAAAAAGAAAAAAAAAGCACACACAAATGGAAACAGAACGCTAATGAAAACAGAAGTAAATATGCTTACATATGCTCTTTTTCTCTAATATTCTGAGCATATTAATAAAACACAACCCCCTAGTGAGCACAGTTTCCTATGTGAAGCTTTTTATTCTTTCTATGAAGACCAACGTGAACCTCTCCATGTCGTACATAAGTTTCTCTGCTGTCATGAGTGGTCATGAAGCTTGTGGGACTTGTCATTTGGTGGCCCTAATAGGATTGTAAAGGTCTTATAATTAAAGGCGACACGAAAAGCGTTACCTTTTAGCTCTAATGCAATGTGAAATTACAAGAGAGCAGCATATTTAGGGCATGCATGACATATTTAGACTTTTGAAGGGATAATATCTCTCTAAGCTGCAGGCGCAGGATTAGAAGTGGCATGCACTGACAGCTGTGGGCCCGTACCTGAGCGGACATGGTGGTGAGAGATCCTTTCTGACAGGAAGTACATTTTGCTCTTTTGCTGCTGTGTCTCTCTCTCTCTCTCTCTCTCTCTCTCTCTCTCTCTCTCTCTCTCTCTCTCTAATTATGCCTTTGCTTTTGAGTGAGTGTGTGCAGTTTGAGAGCAAATCTATTTTAGAAAAAAAAAAAAGGTATTTGGACTGCGGTAATGCAACATGTTTTTAGACAAATGCACTTGTGTACTTGTGTCTCATATTAGGTATATACAGAAGTGTGTGAATTGGAACACAGCCATGGGTTCACACTGGGGTCACAGTGATGCCAATGTTGTTGTCAGAGGTTATATATGGGGGCCCTGTGAGAAGAAACGTATGCACACTTTGTCATGGCAACTATGCCATAGTAGGGGGACCAAAGGGCACCAACCGTACCTGCGTATGTAACATGTCCTCCAGGACACAGGGCTTGAGACTAGCATGTAATATCGGTGGGATGCTGTTCATTTGTGGTACATGCTAAGAGATTTATATTTTCTCCATAGACAGGTCCTGGAGTTGAATTTCTCATTTTGACTGTTACAGCCAGACAGTCAGAACACCATGTTTAACAGATATATAATATCCTAAAGAATACCTCTACCCTGGTGATAAATCCTGCAAAAGCAGCGCAGCGCAGCACAGCACAGCGTGCCGAATGTTCCAGGCACATACATTCAGGTGAACCGTCCCAGCTGTCTGTATGCACGCCATGTGTAATCCAACGCAAGGGCTTAAAGATATTATCCCCTCAGAAAATCTAAGCACAGTATGCACGTCCTAAAGAGGCCTCTCTCCTGATAAATTTGCTGCCCATTAAAAGTGGACGTGCATGTGGTCGTCCTGTCTCACTTACACGGAGGACATCATTATGTTCTTATGAACTGTGGAACCGGACTTTAATCACATATAGCCCTTCTCACATGAATGACTGCTTTTGCTCTTACTGTACACTCATATTATTAAAGCCCTTGAAGTGAAAAACAAATTCTAGAATAATCAGTTCATGAGTGGTCAGATACTGGCTCAAACACTCACACACACTACAGCATTGTGTCTTACAATCTCACATACAGGAAAGGAGTAAGAGAAAGAAAGAGAGAGAGAGAGATAAAAGGCCCAATATGGAGTAATCGTGTGGGAATGTGGTTTTAGTAACTGAGGTCCACACTGGTGGATTAGTGGGTTGCCACAGCAACGGAGCCACTGCACATCTGTACAGTATATTGTAGGTTTTCTAGAGCCAATGCAAAGTGAAGTGGGTGCGGGGGTGCGAGGGGGGTGGGGGATTAATAATCTTTTCCTAGAGAGCCCCCACCATCACGAAGCTGCTGCATGGACATTTGCTTAGAAGACCCAGACACTTACAAACATATATACACACACACACACTCACACACACGAACATACTCATACTCTTTCTCACACATACTTACTCACACTCTCTCTCTCTCTCTCTCTCTCTCTCTCTCTCTCGCTCTCTCTCTCTCTCTCACACACACACACACACACACACACACACACACACACACACACACACACACACACACACACACACAATCAATAACACATAGAAGTGTGTGCGCACCCATTCACACACTCATTCTTCCAAACGTATTAAAAGTATTGGCTCTTCCGAAATGGAGAATAAATAAATAAACCACTCAAGTCTTTCAGGACATATTATCTCCCTATAGGCCACTACATTCCCTCACCTCCATAATAACTCAAATGCTGGAGGAGTACACTGATGTACAAGGACACAGTGATGCAAAAGCAAAACAAACGGAGCCAAAAAAGATCCCAACGGGCGCCTCTCCCCTGTGCTCACTTGAGCGCTGAGCCCTTTGAGCAGGACCAGCTGCACTAGTGAGATTTTCTGGCGCTCCGCTGCCACACCGGGTCCGGCTTAGTCATCTCCCCCGCCCCGGCCCTGCCACTGAGAGTTGCTTTAAAAATTCAATATTGATAGACGCCTCCCCCTCACGCCTACTCGCCTGCTCTGCTTCACACAAACACCTCCCACAAATGCATTTGTATAATGCTCAGGCCTCCCTCCGACCACTCGCGTTCCCAAAGGCTCCTCATGCTGCTCCGCGTTATATAATGAGAGTGAATAATTGAAAGTATACTGTTTTTTGCCATGATTCTATGATTCAGTGCTCTCCAGCAAATCAAAACCACTGCCTGTGTGTTATTTCAGACATTGATATGTGAAGATGCTAAATGCACTTCAGTTCACTCACTGAAAGATGTTAAATATGAGCTGTCTGCTTGTTAGCTGTGTAAGGACAGCTCGCATGTCTACAAGTACGCTATGGTTTGCTTTGGTCCAAGTGATGTAAATGTTAACATCAGAGGGTGTACAATGACTATGCATATGTGATGCCATCTAGGAAAACCCATTACATGGTGCACTCATAAATCCTTGATTTTTGCTCTGTTTTAACCCTCTATGTTGAAATTTCACCAATTTAAGATTCTGATACCATCCTAGCAACATTCTGGACACTGTCTCCTAGCACTGTGCATCTATAAGGACCTGGTCTAATGGTCTGTAATGGTTTAATTGAGAACCACGCCCACTCTCACTCTGACCCACTCCAGCTCTGGGCCAGGCTGTTGAAGTGGGTGAGAGCCATTTGAGCTATTGGACTGTACAAGCAGTGCTGTAATGTTCTTTTTAAAAGAGTTATGTGTAAGCCTGACTAGCTGACTGGCAAATGAAATAATTTCCTACTCTCCACCCCTGCACCTGCAAAAGTAAAATTAGGCCAGTCTAATTGTTTACTTTTAATGCTGCCGTGCAGCTCATCTACTCTGCAAACATTAATCATCGGAGCATGGTCATTAGCCGCAAATTGTTGGTCTGTGATTTCCATGAGAGATTAAAACAAATGTCTCATACCTGATTAATAGTTTATGCCCAAAATTCTGACCAGTGGTTTCAGTGATCAGAGTTTATCAGTCATGTTTACCAAGTTTTGTTTGGAAACAAAACAAGCTACAAGCAATTGCAACCAAGAAGGATGACATATCAGGATGAAGAAATAAGGGAAATCAAGACCTACAGTAGACATCTAAAAAGAACAAAATTCCTTGTGTAACATGGTGATCACCATTCTGAAATGTATTCCATGCAGCACAACGCATTGATCACTGCACGCGGAGTGTGTGATGTCAGCGTTATAAGCATTTATTGTGCGATCCATTTGTACATGCTGACGGTGTGACAACTCGTAACTTGTGAAATGACGTAACTTCCTTGTTGTAAGAACTCGCCGTGAACTGGGGGTCCTTTGACTAGTATGAGATCGCTTCTCTTTAGACGAGTTTAGGGGGGCATGCTGTCGCGTCATTTTGCGTAACTTCCGGATTCCGAACTTACTACTCGTTAGACAAGCACACTGGACAAATGGATCGCACCATTATACTGTACAACACTAGTTGCCTTCGAAGTGAAGAGAGGCTGTTACCACCGACTCTGCACACCATCAAAGATGCAACAATTGTAAACAAGAGGACTAGCTAACAGTGTCAAGAAGGTCAGGGGCGCGTTTCCCAAAACCATAGTTGCCAACTAAGTTTCCCATTGCCAACCAACTAAGTTGCTATCAGGTTAGCAACTATAGTTTTGGGAAACGCACCCCTGAGCAGTAGAGATACTTTGGTTGAAATAATTGTGTTTATTAGGCCTACCTTTTGCTGGATGTTCTTTTGCAATGTACCTGCTAATAATTCCCCCGTACTGCAACTCTCTGCGGTAACTTCTCCAGCTGACTATCACCACTGCTAGCTTAGCCTACTAATCACATTCACCTGTGCTGCTCTCTCTCTGCTTACTTTGCTTAATCTATTTCCTTAACTGGCGATTCAAACTTCACGATTCCCCTGTGCTGCAACTCTTAAACTGACTTGTCAAACATTCAAACTTTATGACTCTACAGTTCATAAACCAGTTCCAATTCTACTACAAACCACTCACAATCTGATGCCCATTTTTACATTTTGTTTTGAAAAGAATTTATCTTCATTATTTTACTACTTTCATTGACACTGTTATCGTGTGAATAAGCCTTTTAAGTTTATTTAGGATGTGGGCTACAGTATATGAAATGCTGATATGTCGGGCTGCTATTGTCTGATGTTGTCCTCTGTTAATTTATGAGAACTTAGCAAACACCTGGTGCCTGTAGAAGCACACCTGCTCCCTGGTCTTGGCTTTCCTTGGCTCTCCTGCTTTTGATCTCACAGTCATAAAAAATCAGCTGCATATGCAAGGCTGAAATTTGGCTACACCAGCTGGAAAAACATAATTTTGACGTCACACTCGGCCGCCTAGTCCTGTGATCCCATTTTCCATCGTACTCATCTTACGTAGTAAGCTGTCCGAAAAAACGGAAGTTACGCAAAATTACGCAAATACGCCCATTTCAAGTCATCTGACGAGAAGCGATCTCGTACAAGCCAGAAGACCCCCAAGTTCGGCGGAGAGTTCTTACGGCTTGAAAACAAAGATGGCTGCGGCCTGTGTTTGTGTTAAGTAGCTGTGCTATTTTACTCTTCTTTTTACTGCTTAGCAAATGTGAATGTCCATTTCAATTACTCGTACACATTCCAATGCCTCAAGGGTATGTGTTATGTTGTCTTGTTGTTCGTGGAATATCGTGGAATGTGTTGTTTATCCGTTGGTGTTGGTAAAAGTGGTTAGCAATGTTCCTGTGTTGCTAAAAACAAACGCTAGACAACAATACGTTACTCAAGGTGAATACCAGCGATTAATTGGTCTTTGACTCATTGTGTTGTGATAAACGCAAACTGGAGTGCTTCTTATGAGGAAGTGACGTAATTTCACAAGTTACGGGTTGTCACAAGCCATCAGCATGGACAACGGGATCACAGCACAAGGCCAGGAATGTCGAGAATGGCTGCAGATCATTTGTCTTTTTGTCCATCTCTCCTTCCTTCCTTCCTCCTGTCCTAACCCCTTCTTCTAATTATATTTGTGAAGGAAACAAGAAAGGAACGATGAGGATGGAGGAATAAAGGAGAGACCAATATGATGGTGCCTTCATGTGCATTGGAAAAACATTTTTTCCAGTGAAAACGCCATAATTTACGTCACTTCATGTGGGAATAAGAGGTGGGAAACTGGGGGGAAGATTTTGCTACCCGAGTTGCCCAGTTGGGGGCTATGTTTGATAGTTCTGGAGACATGAATGAATACTTATTATACAATGCGTGAACAAAACAGGCATGAACTTTTAATTTTTAAAGTTTGCATAGTAGTTCATGATCAGTCCAGCATTTAAAGCTCTTTTCTTGGTCTATCTAGTCTTCTTATTGCCGCTAATAAATCCCTACGAACTTGGTGGAAACTGAAAGTTGATAGACATGGGAGGGAACTTTTCGCATTGACTGTTTGGACCAATGATCACACAATTCCAACTGAAAACACTTCCACATAGGATGTTCTCATATTTCCTTGCGCATCAGCCCTTTCGCCTCTCTCCTCTCTTCTCGTTCTCACCTCCTCTGGTTGCAATTAGACAAATGAGACATCCTCGATGACGTAGACCTTTGAACGATTTCCGGGGCACGAGCTGAGGACCGAGGAGAGAGGAGGTTTGCAAATAGGCCTTTGGGATGCAGCCTATAAAGCTAATGAATGAAACTATAGGAAATGTGCCAGTTGGTCTGTCCCCAATTCTCTTCACCAGATGGACCTAGTTTCATTGTCGTTACTCATGATGGAGAAGTGACCAAGCCTTTGCCCTCCAGCCATCATAGTCCACCAAGCCTCACCCCAAGCTTCCTACAGGTTCCCTACTTAGACTTAACCTTACTTCTGCATTTGGGTTCTACAGGGTTATGTACTTGGTCCTCTTTATTTCTTATTTATTGTTCTGTTTATTGTGAGGTATCTATGTCTTATAAACTACACAAAATTGTATTTCTTTTCTGGGGATTTCGTTTCCCCAGCATACCCTTTTGGGAAATGCTGTGCTAAAAAGAAAGACATATTCATTTTATTTTGTAATGTAATTGAGAAAGCTAATATCAATTGAATACACTGGTAACTCATGATTGCTAGAATAATTTGGCAGGTAATCCAGAAGACTCTTAAACAGGATTAGGCATCGTGTCCCTTTTACCAATCTTAAACTAAGGACCTGAAAGAAAAGGGCAACTGACAGTATGTTCAGTATTTTACCGTGTTTGGTCATGCAGTTATTCAGTCTTCTCTCATCCCTTGACAGCAAAACTCGGACACAAACGGCAACCTTAGGAAACGGCTGAACAACTCCTCATCCCGCTCGGACTCCAAGAAGGCCGACTCAGCCAGCAGCAGCAGTGGCAGCAGCGGTAACAACAGCACCGCGGTGAAGGGCGCACGGCAAGCCTCCTCCAACACCGGGACCACCGGCAGCTCCTCCACCCTCGCTCCAACCGGCCCCAACTCAGCGCTCACTGCAGCCTCTAACTCCAAAACCACCCCACCCGCGCCCCCCTCCACCCCCACTGTGGGAGGCCGGATGGGGGCCAGTGCCCAGGGGGGTGCGCCTTCCCTCCACAACCTTCTGGGGCCGAAGCTGGAGCACATCCAGAGCAAGATGGATGCAAAGCAGAGCGCTCCTGCCACGGGCGGCACCAGCAAGATCGACAAATATGCACGCATCCTCTTCCCAGTGTCCTTTGGGGCCTTCAACATGGTCTACTGGGTGGTTTACTTATCAAAAGATACAATGGAGGGACGAAATATTTAATCCTCCTCGTCTTCGTCTCGGCGTGGATTAATATCTGTCTGTCACGCTCTCTCAGTCTCTCTCTCTCTCTATACCCTCTCTCTCTCTCTCTCTCTCTCTCTCTCTCTCTCTCTCTAACCTCTCTCACGTGGAGATGTTGAGTTACAGAGGAAATAAATCTCTCTGTGTGGATATGGTCAAACATTTCCAATGGGAGAAATGAAATCATATCTTGACAAGTCAGAAAAAACACTGAACAAGCATTGTTGCAGATTATCTCAGCAAAAATAATCTTTTAGCCTGTTTTTTTTTTTGTTGTTGTTCATCGTCAAGGACCCCCATGCTAACCGTCCCTCAAGAACAAGCATGTGGATTTAATAAGAAAAAATCTTTCAAGCAGTCTCCAGAGATGGAATATAAAAATCTCTGGATTTTGTTTTTGTTTATTGTTTGTTTGGGGGTTTATTTGTGCTCACATATTTATGCCAATTCATCTGAGGGACATCTGGCAGTTTCCTTTCAATCAGAGTATCTAACCTGGGAGGATGCCACAATAGGACTCAGTAGGAACTGAGCACTTTCCAGGTCTGTTTTTTTTACCCACAATGCAACACCCCCCTCACTGGGGGCCAGTTCTCAACCCACCTTTCCCTGTTTCCCTCCTAAATTCAGGTTGGCTAAAATAGCATAAACAAATCAAGGTCTCATCCAATGTAAGCTTCTCTGAGTCGTTGCAAACTTTGGGTCAAGTACAGGATCTTTAAACAATACAACAGCTTGAACAGCAATTCAGCTGATGTTTCACCAGCGTAAGACCACTAATTTAAATGCATGTCTTTTAATTCTTTATTTTTTCGTTTTGTGACACAGTCCTGACCAGAGACATGGATGACTGATGCTGTCTCTATAACCTCTTATTGACTAGAATAGTATTAAGTCCAGCGAACCCACAGTGGCTTGACATATGCTTGTTTGTTTTAACGTTTTAACTTTTTTTACTTATTGGTAGAGCATTTTCTTGTCTTTTCTTTTCTTTGAATGTGTTATTCCTTCCTGTCATCAGGCTGGCAGGTTAGTGAGTATGGTGTAACAAATGATACTTCATACAATACATGTGTATAGGCATTCTGTTGCCTATCCTGATCATGTGACCAAACAATAACAGAGGCTGTTACAGCAGTGGAACCTTAACAGAACTTTGAAAGGTATTTGATTTACATAGCACAAAATCTTTGGACATGGTCCGGTACACTCTCCTTGAAAACAAAGATTGTATGGGATGATATGAGTTTGCATGTTTATTTGTATCAGGGCAGATAGGTTTGAGAAAAGACTTTGTACGATGACCCAATCTGAAGGGCAAAATGCCCAGATTGAATAGTGGGGTGAGGGCACAGAGAAAGGGCCAGATTGATAGCAAAGCCCTGTCTACTTCAGAGAGGAAATATTGACCAGGCGTAAGCAATTCTGGTTGCCCAGGAAGTGTCTTCCACACACACCATTAACTTGAGAAACTTCCATATCTCACCCTAAAACACAACCACATTTTCCCCGGGTCCGTCCCGGCCTTGTTATTAATACCGGCCATCGGGTCAGAGCCAAGCTCTAGCCACAGTCCAGTTTACACACACACACACACACACACACACACACACACACACACACACACCCTCTGCAGCTATTGAGTTTTCTCAGAGCGCTTGCCAATCTCGGGAGCTGGTGATGTGCCAGGCCTGTCTGGCTGTGCCAGGTGTGTTGAGAGTGATGTGTCCGGGAGCCAGGAGGACACCGGCAGGGGCGGTAAATCGCCAGGAGCCAGCCAGACCCCGGATTAAATGTCAATTTCGACCGGGCGATGGGAGGCCAGCGCGGAGCTTTCTCCAGCCCAAGGCCCATCCACCGTGAGCGGGCAGAGAAGATGCAATACCAGATGATATGCTCTTCTCACACTTAAATACAGTGACAGAGATCATCGCGTCATGTCCTTATTGTGGTCAATAGTAGGCGATCGGATTAGCTCGATCTCTAAGTATTAGGATGGCTGCCCTGTTGTCCTTGTTAATAGCTGCCTTATTGATTGGAGTACTGAGAACAGTCCCCCCCCCCACACATACACACACACACACACACACACATCTCCCAGTGAGTACATTTAATCTGCTAGCCGCTAAATTAAATCAGTGTGTGTTTTGTTGTTCCTGAGAGAGGATGCATTGACATGGCAACCATGTAAGGCATTTCTTCAGCCTGAGCCTGGAGCATGTGGGAAGAATACTAATACTTTCTGAGGCATCTGCAGGCTTTTTGTCTTCTTTTCCTCTCTGAAACCAGCAGTGCCGTTTCAAAGGTTAAAGTGCTAAGTGCTAAGTAGATATTTAGTGCCCCTGGGGATCTTGTTCCAGGCACTTACCTTTGCTAGGGATGTATCACTTCTATACAACACTGGGTAGCTCATTACCTGTCTTGTTCTTTTTCTCTCTCTTTCGCTCTCTCTCTCACTCATTCCTTTTCTCTGTGTGCACTCTCTATTCCCTCTATTTCTCCTTTCCCTATCCTGCTTTCTGTTCTCTCTCTCTTTCACCCCCCCCCCCCCCCCCCACACACACACACACATACAGATACACACTTACACACACTCATTCCTTCTAAAATAATGCTCCTTCCACAGCTCATCTTGGATACACTCTTTAATAGGGGATGTATTTCAAATCAGAAGACCGATGAGGGATGAAGACGTTTGGGACTATGAGTGTCCTAGGAAAAAACGCGCTCATGGGTGAAATTGACTTTGTAACCTTGACCTACCCCCTCCCCTATCTAACTCCACCTATACCTGTTTTTAGAAACACACACACACACACAATTTTGACCTCCGATGAGCCATCTCTTTGCTTAGAAACCACTGGAGTCGCCCTACCTAGTCCTGTTCTCACACCCTCTGGCCCTGCCGTTTCTCTTGTAGCTCACCTGCTCTGAGGGAGGCATGTCATCTGAGGATAATAGTTTTGCCGTTTACATAAGAAAGCATTCAGCCAGAGGAGGCGAGCTCAGTAACTAACAGAAATATCATTACCGAAGACAGGGCTGTGGTTCACTGACTGCATTCGACACTTTAAACCGACCCTCCAAGCTATCTGTTGAGACAACACGCTTTATTGCTCTCTCCTCTTTTTCTCTTCCGGTCTTTTCTCCATCACTAAGAAGCTTAATGAAAGTGCAAATCACAGTCAGCGAGCATCCTGTTGTGAACTTTGTGGTGGTGTTTGATTTTCTTTCTTTTCTCTTTCTCTTTTTTCCAATTTGTCTTGTTTTTTTTGTGCAATAAAGCAATGCCCAGATTTCCTGTTCCATGTTGCTTGCATCAATAACCAGACTAGATCATCTCAGGTTAGGCAGGCCTTGAATTATGTGTATACATGCATGATTTAAAAAAAAAAAGATGCATCGGCATTTATTTAATTCCTTGTAAGCGAAAAAGGACACCTTAATAGGATACCACTGGACTTCAGTGTTTCTGATGGGATTTTAACCTCAGTGAACCTGGAGCTCTGTCGGGCAGTGCAAGACGCAGGGCATTCCCCATTCATCCACTGCCGCTGATGATGCAGAGTACTGGCAGCTGGGTGTGCAAACGTTATCCCAACATACTGACTTTGTTTTTCCTTCTCCTCACCAAGAAGCATTGTCCGCCGCAGCGGGAGACCTCACCTAGGGAAGTTGTATTGCCCTATAGCTCGTAGTTGTGTGTGATCTTGCTCTTGGACTGCATCTAAAAACCCACAAGGAGGACGAGAAGGAGCAGCAGTGGGGGAAACGAAGCACACAGCACACAGACAGCAAATGAAATGTGTGAAGACGAACAAAATAAGTCTTGTTCCTCACCAACAGACCAGTCTGGAAACACCTGTAATTTAAACACTTACTGTAAATACGGTCATCAATAACTGAATGTGTTTGTACAGACAATACTAACATTCTGTGTTTTGTAGTTGAAAATAATATTTACAATTGCTCTATGCAAAACAATCACCTTAGAATATGACATTGTGCAGGTGCCTAAGATGGTCTCCTTAATGATGATATCGATCACAGCCAAATAAAACCAGTGATAATGTTCGAATAAATATAACCATTCATCCTCTGTTATTTGCTGTAAAGAATTCCTCTTTGTTTTAATAGTAGTGTCCATTTTAATGGTTATATTCTATATCATATGAAGGTATGCTGAGGTTACATGCACAGATATTTCTGGAATTTCTGGCAGGTGTGCCAACAACAACAACACATCTCAATCTGTTTACTTTGTGCTTCCTGCAGACAGTAATGCTTCAGGCTATTTATTTTGTTTAGCATTGTTCTATGCAACCCTGAGTCAATACACACCAGTGCATGTACATACATGATAGAATAAGCTTAAAGTGTGTGTGTGTGTGTGTGAAAGAGAGAGAGAGAACAGAAAATCAGAGTAAAAAAAGAGCTTGAGGGCCTGGTGTAGTTCCAGACCTCCAAGCTGCATCGACCCTGAATCGACCCTTTTCTGCCTCCCCCTGCTGTGCTACTGAAAGAGAGAGATTCCTTCAAACCCAAGAGGACCCCCAATAATAACACTGGGGGCCCCCACACACCACTGGCATGAATCAGTCAGTTAGAAATACCAAAAGCCCAGTCCTCCTAGTGTTTCCAACACGTACTGTATGGTGATTGAGCAACCGAGCTCTCAAGAGCCCTGCACAGTGTGTACTCTGCTAACACGGCAGTCTGTGTGTGACAGCCTGGACTCTCCAAAAGAGCATGTCTGTCAGTGGAGGACAGCCATTTGAACAGAAAAAAACTAAATTGTGCTAACCACTGACAAAAGAAGCCAGTTCTTCTCTCTTTCTTCAACACATTTAAACATCAGTCTAAAAATAGGAGACGCTGCCATGACAACCGTAGTTTGAGAGCAAAAAAAAACTGTAAACAGCTATGGCACTGACAGTTTTCAATAGCTAGCTGAAGAAAGGCAGTTTCTGCGGAGCAATTAAAGTCTAATTAAGAAACATGACTTCATGGCTGGACGGCTTGGCTGTTGTCTCTGACAGCAGAGGGAGAATGGGTTCAGGCCCTTGGCTCTTGTTCATAATTGTTCTGACTTTTCCATTCCTGTACTGAACTGGATTTATTGCTGTGACGGAAGAGAAGGAAATAATTATTCCTCTTCCCCAACTCCAACCCCCAAACACACACGCTCACACACACACATACATGCATGTGTGCACACACACACACACCAAACCACACTATTAATACATACAGAGGCAAGGGTTTATACTTAAAAAAATGAATAAAAAATGCACTGCTGCACACTGAGTAAATATTAGATTATCACCACAATTTGTCCATTATGGATACACACTGAGTTGTCTACGATGTTCATCATGTGTTTCATGCATGCTTCATTACACAAGTTCACACTTGTTCCTTTAGTAGCCATGAAATGTTCATCTTTGCCAGATTATCAGTGCTATTTATAAGACAGCGGCCTCTACTGCATATGTGTGATTCAATATCATTTGAATAGGGCCCCCTTCTGGTTAAACTGATGAACACATAAACTCCACAAAATTAAAGTTCCCATTTTTAGATGGGCATTTAAGGTATTATCACATTAAGGCATTATCATGTGTGAGGATAATGTGTGTTTATTTCAATATACAATTAACTGTCTTTAATCTGTTTATTTTACTGGGCAAAAGAAGATCTGTAGAATGGAAGACTAAAACTCTCTGTGAGACGGCAGATATGTCTTGTCCCTCACTGCAATACTTGGTCATATGAGAGTAAGTGGGTAGTTATTTATTCACAATGTGTTTTTTTTCCCTCTCTTCGCTTGTTTTATATCATTTTTGTTATAAAAGCCAGGAGGGGGAATAATTTGCAATTATGTTTCTGTCAGCATTTACTACTTGTGACATACCCAGGCATACTGTATGTGCAGGTAGCCCTCTCACACATAACCTCCACCCGCCCACACAGGACCCGCACACACCCACCCACCTACGCATGCATATATAGACACACACATATTATACAAACACACACACACATGCTCACAGTTTCTGTGCTATTTATAAACACTGTTCATGTTAAGATCAAAAAACGGTATGCCTTCTATTTCTGCCTTTCAACAAGATCGAACCATCTGGATGTTATATACACCAGTGTTGTGCCCAGTTTAATCGCTGGTGTCGAGTGAGAGTGTTATGTTTTTATTATGAGTGATTCTCTCTTTTTTATTTGAGGTTATCTTTACTGTTTTTCTTTTTGAATGGAGAGAACATGAAGATAAATACTTAAACACATGACATATTGCTGTCCCGTCCGTGAATAGAAACGTGCACAGTTGTACTGTATAGGGGTTCTTGGGTGGCCTTCCTACCACTGTACCTGTATGCATGGTCAAGAGCTCAATAACAGTATCCAGACCATTGAATGACTTTAGTTCTCTACACTAAATGAAGTTTTTTCAACAAAGATGTTAATATTACATCTATTCATTTAGCAGACACTGTTGTTCAAAGTGACTTATGTTAACTATATTATAAGTGATTACAGTGTCCCCAGAGCAACTTGGGGTTAAAGGAAAATTCCGGTATTTAGCCCTTTGAGTCCCTTTTCTGGTTTGTTTTGGATGAACTAGAGTGGTGGACACCAAAATTTGCAAACAGGCATATTGTAGGCTACTCAAACATGTCCTAAAACAACCCTAAACTGTGCAACTCACCGAGTGGTTAGTGGTGTTCGTTGATTATTAAAAGCAAATATATCGGCCAATGTATGATTTCCAGCCGTCTTATTTGCTATTGTGGAACTATTCACAACCGCTCAATATTTGAACTTGAAGCATAGACGTGGCGCAGTAATATCAACGTGCAATGAGTCTTCCAACAGAAATCAATGGGATTTTACAAAATGCCAAATAAAACACGACAGAAACTGTATTTCGCTACGCTACTTGTTTTGGAACATAAACTAACCACCACTAACCACTCGGTGAGTTGCACAGTTTTGAAAATGAACGTTAAGGGTTGTTTTAGGACATGTTTGAGTAGCCTACAGTATGCCTGCTGGCAGCCACTCTGACTAGTCAAAGGTGATTCAAAACGAGTCAGAAAGGTCGAGACAGGACCAATCGTCAAAATTTCGGTGTCCACCACTCTAGTTCATCCAAAACAAACCAGAAAAGGGACTCAAAGTGCTAAATACCGGAATTTTCCTTTAAGTGCCATGCTCATGGGCACAACGGTGGAAGCTGGGAATTGAACCCACAACTTTCAGGCTACTGCACCCTAGCCCAGCTTCTCAACCACTACACTTCCACCACCCCATGTTAACTTGATTAACTAACTAATACATATAAACACCTATTTGTATAAAAACAATTCATCTGCAGAAAATAGTTTACGTTTGATTATGAGGTTTATGCGCCATCATAACTTCTTCAGGTATTTCCCGTTTCAGTATCTGGGGTACATGTCTTCAGTATGTCTTTTTTTATGTTGACATTCAAAATACACTTAATTGGTGTTTTCCAGTAGATTAAGCCCAGAAATGGATGCAAATTTCTCTGATTTTGCATGCCATGCCATGATGCAACAGCCTGCAAAAAGAAGCGCAGAGGATCAGAACGCACATGACAAAGAATTCTGCTCAGGTTTGTTTCCCTGGTAACCAACTAGTGGTATTAGCAATTGTAAGAGTACACACAAACTCCTGAGAATAGCACCAGTGAGGTTGGAATTGGCAGGCCTGTGCATTTGATTCAAACAGAATGACTCACTGTAGAAGGCTTTAGACAGAGAGCGAGAGAGAGAGCGAGAGAAAGAGAGAGACAGAGAGAGAGAGAGAGAGTCTCTGGGGCGGTCAGTAAGCAGTGCTGCTATTGCACAGGTTACACATAGCCACAGCAGTCACTGGCCTCGTGTCTCAGACAAAAGCTGTCACTCCCGGTGCTGCCCCACTGAGTTGCATTATAACAGGGGAAGCCATATGAGTCCCTGGTGAATTTCACAGCCTTTGTTCCTTCCCATTTAGGTGAGTCCAGCCATGGTCGGTTTAAAAAGACACTGAAAAAACAACAGACACAGGTATGAATTGATGGTGCCATTTTTTTATCATAAATATTAGATGTGAGATGTCATACATGGATACAATATGTATTTTCAGGCTGAATTGTCATCCTATAGACAGTATGCCTGATTTATGAGTATGCACAGATAAGTCAATAGCACACCACACACATAGAGGTGAAATCAGTCATATCCTCTCTAATTATATGCATGTGATTCCCCAATTTCTCCTAATTATTGTTGGGTAGAACCTAGCATGCAGGATGTAATTATCAGTCATTAGCCAACACTTGGAGAGTAACAGGAGTCACACAGCGTGCTCTGATGCAGCTGAGGATCTGGTTAAGGAATGATGGATGAAAACCTCTGTCAGGTGAATTCAGATGTGCCGCCATCTGCACCTTTCAACACCCCTCTGCATTTGTATTTACAGGAGTTCAACTTTGTAGCCATCACCACTTTTACACCTCTCTTACTTTTGTAAAATTATGATGGCATACACTGCAAACATGCTTTCCTATATAATTTCTCTTTCTCTCTCTCTCTCTCTTTAATACTGTTGAGAGAGAGAGAAAGAGAGAGAGAAACATGCTTTCCTATATCATTTCTCTCTGTCTCTCTCTCTATAATACTGTTGAGAGAGAGAAACATGCTTTCCTATATCATTTCTCTCTCTCTCTCTCTCTCTCTCTCTCTCTCTCTCTCTCTCTCTCTCTCTCTTTAATAATGTTGCATCTCCTCTGGAACCTAATGTGGGTTTGTTGAGCTAGCTATAAGACTCCTGCCAAAAGAGGGTTGTTGCACAACCACCCACCCCCAAACTCCTGACCCAAATCACTTTGACTGCCACTGACGATTTCTCCCGCCCACAGACGAATGTCTCACAACATACAATGTAGTATGAAAACATCATGACCCATTCCTCTTTCGTAAAAAAAAAAATATATATATATATATATATATATATATATATATAAGCCTCTACAAGGGGAAGCATCTTAAGGGCCCCCTTAAGCACTCCAGGTCGATTCCTTTTGAATTGCTGTAGATTGTAATATAATAGCTACGCTTGTAATGCTGAAAATAGTCAATATCCTTGCTGGATAAAATAGAACTGAATTCTGGTTTTTAATTTACCATATAGTGGTCAGATAATATGGACCTTAGTGACAAGATTCTAAAACATTATCTTTTCATAGCCAGTGCTCTTTGATATATGTGTGTGTGTGCACACATTCTATGGTATAAAGCACACAATGATTTGAACCAATGGAGTTTAAAAACAACACAGTAAAAGTTCTCCTTGGAGATTGTTTTCTTCTTGTTGTTGAAGATCAAGTTCAAGTTCAAGTTCAAGTTACTTTATTAGTACCCAGAGGTAGATTTTGTTTACAGTAGAGCCCCCAGACACATATGGGAAAAAGACAAAGAACACAGAGGCACAAATCACACGTCATCCAACTTAAGACAATGGCAGTTAAACATTTCCAACAGGTCCGGATCATCGTGAGATATTGGAGTGCACTAAAATACAACACTAAAAATAAATAAAATCAATAAAAGAAAAAGAAAAAGAAATATAGGCTATAACTTTGACTTATTCCTCAGTGTAGTGCAAGAACAAAACTGTTTTTGTATCGTTTTGTTCTACCCCTATGGGATTGTGAACCTGCGACCATGGGAGGAGAAGCTGAAACTCAATGGATGCAATGGATGGGAACTGTAATTTAAAAATGTAGACCCTTTAGCTGCGCTTTAGCTGTCAAATGTATAAGTATAATTATATATACTCATTTGATCCCATGAGGTAAATTTGGTCTTTGCATTTATCCCAATCCGTGAATTAGTGAAACACACTCAGCACACAGCGAACACACAGTGAGGTGAAGCACACACTAATCCCGACGCAGTGAGCTGCCTGTTACAGCGGCGCTCGGGGAGCAGTGAGGGGTTAGGTGCCTTGCTCAAGGGCACTTCAGCCATTCCTACTAATCGGGGTTCTACTATACCCGGCAACCTTCCGGTTACAAGTCTGAAGCACTAACCAGTAGGCCACGGCTGCCCCTGTGTGTAATATCCTGTCCATTTTGGCCTGGCCTTGCACAATGAAAAAGAAAAGAGAGGGCAAAACACTTTTTTTGTTTAAGATGTATCATATTGTATCCATTTTGGCTGCCAAGACGAAGAAAAAATCAGGAGAGAAAAAAAAGTTTTTTCCCTCTCTCTCTCCCGGCTGTATCGCCCATGGAGTATTTATCAGTGTCAGCGACCCACCACTGCCTACGCAACATCACGCGCCCTCCGTGCCCGCAGCACACTGCTTTGTTGCCTCGGCAACAGGCTATAGACTGGACCGGTAATCCATGCATCATGTCGTGATCAGCTGATTGAAGCGGTGTTAAAGAGGATCTAACTCCGGAGTTTAGTACCCTGATCACGCGTAAACCCCAGTAGAAGAGGAAGTCGAATAGGCTACATTCTGGGAGCATCACGTGATGGATCATAGCCACACTGACAGAGGGACAAATTAACTGTCTTGTTGAAGGGTAAACTTATCTGGTGGTGTCAGCAGGGCTTGATTTATGCGAGTCTGGTATTCACAGGTTATGTTATCTTTTATTCACGACGAGTCTGGTATTCACAGGTTATGTTATATTTTATTCACGACATCACGTTGTTTGCTTCTTTTAGCCGTTGTAAGGTGTTCGGGTCTGTGGGACCCGTTTTCAATGTTTGCTAAAATAAGAAGTATGCTATTTATTATTTTTTTCTAACTCAAACTCATTGGACTTGGCTCATTTTCTGTGAAGAACATAAAAAAATAACTTATTTGCAATGACTGCACACAGTACAACCCCCCTACACATAACTATTACATATGAGGTGTTCGGGTCTACAGGACCCAAGTGTAATAATTGTAGGTGCTATGTCGTAGGCCCTAACTGGGCCTGCTGTGTGTGTGTGTGTGTGTGTGTGTGTGTGTGTGAGTCTGTGTCTGTGTGTCTCTGTGTCACTCTGTGTGTCTGTGTGTGTGTCTGTGTGTCTTTGCACTGCCCACTGTATGTGTGCATGTCTGAGTGTAGGTGTTTGTGTGCAGGAATGTTGTCTTTCTGCACTTGCTATTCCCACACAAAGTTACAAAACTGTTACATTTCAAGCACTTTCACCTGTTCTGATTAAGTTCTAAGAAATAAGCACCAATAATGATCAAAAATCTTGTTTCTATTTTTTTTTTTTTTTTAATGATAATTTAATTTTTTTAAATATTTTTTTTAAATGATTTTGTGAGAAAAATGAAAATTATCATAGGCCTATGATCGTAAATGTGATCTCACAGTGTAAATGGCAAAAATAAACCATAAATTATGTCTATATCATTGGTAATTGAGCTAAAGTAAACATCTGCTAAGTATTTTTACATAAATTGTTATGGCTGTATTGATTTAAAAGCCTAATAATGTGGTGGGTCCACCAGACCTGGGAACATTGACTGAGAAACAAAAATATGAACACCGTACAAGGTTAAGAGCACAATAGTCGAAACAGTAGGCCTATTGTGGACAGTATTTTAAACTGATGTCCTCAAATGAAGAACACATCAAAAGAAGGTGAGAAATCTATTAAATGTAATAGATCATGCAATTCTGATGCTTTGTAACTCTGTTCACTGTTACCTGGTTCAAGCCACACATGAAAGCTTGATTATTCGTTTCTGAGGTAGTGTTAAAGACATATTTATTTTATCCAGCAGAGGTCGCTGTTAGTTGATTGCTAGTTAGGCTTTCAGGAAAAGTGAAGAGGATGCCTGTCACTTACCTTTCCATTGGAATCTGGTTTCTGACCCATTGTGAGCCAGGCAGGTGGACGTCGTGATGCAAAATAAGCAGCACATTTTACCATCTGCCTGTCTTTGCTTCTGCCTGCTGGGTGACCTTCACCGGCAAGTAAAAGGAATTCCCTGTCCTTGACCAGGCAGTGCGGCTGATGTTGCCACTGATGCAATGTCAGGCAACACTAACATTTATGCATTTATGCCCTGGAGCTACAAAGACATTTAATATTCATTCAATATCAACCAAAGCTTTTTAATCTTCATGGATAGATGCTTGAAAAGTAAAAGTCAGCCTTTTCACAGCTCACTACAAATGTGTACAGTGTTTTAAAACACATTTCGTTACAGTTTTTTTCCCCCAATTGTTCTGTCAATTACGCACTTTAAAGAAAAGAGAGAGAGAGAGAGAGAGAGAGAAAATGGAATCCACCAGCCACTTAAAAGCATTAATAACACAAGTGACAACCTTTATCAGTAATTTAATGCACATATTTGTTTAAAGTGAGTTATCACTTGCTTGCATTTGTAAGTGCAGGCTTTAATTAGAAACACGTTTCTGAAAAATAAGGGGGAGTTGTGAAGTCGTTGTCACAGCTTAAATCTATATCTTAAATGGGTATATGTAGAATAATTGGAATGTCAAGAAGAATGTTATACCTTTCAGAATGCTAGACTCTATCATGGTGCCATAAAACAGTTGTCATTGTGAGATCTTATCTGAGCCAAGTACCTTAACCAGTATACTTTGTATAGATATGTAGCAATGTAACTATTGCTTGCTGTGTTATTATGTGCCCTAAAGGGTTTATCTACAACCTTTGTTAGTTCACACACACACACACATACAGTACACACACACACACACACACACACACATACAAAAAAAGGGGAAAAAAAAACACCTTACACACAGGGAGACACAAAGCAGCAAGGGCACTGAAGGTCATTTAGCTCTCACTGTCTGTGGCGAGGGGCAGTGGCGATCGTGACCTGCTGTCACGGCGACAGCATGGCTCGGGGATCAATATGGCTGCCCGGGAGTCTCTCATAATAAGCAGGTGGAGCTCCGAGCAGCTGATAAGCAGCGAGGGCTCCTGAGCACAAAGAGAGGGGGTTCAGCTTGGCTAGGGAGAGCAGAGGTGGGGGGTAGAGGCGAGGGGGGGGGGGGGGGGGGGGGGGGCTGTGCCTCCATTCATGCTTGGCAATGCCACGGTTGTTGTGCCTTTGAGTGCAGGCGATCAACCTGGAGTGAAATGGCTTAGAGAGGCAATGCGGATTGTGTGCTTCATTGGTCGAGTGAACCCAAAGAGAGGAAACAAAAGAGAGAGAAGGAGTGATAACCAAATAACTATTACATGTAATCACAGGAATTAGTCATGAGGTGTGCTTCCTTTCTCTGCATTTAAATGCTCGAAAAGGTAAGGCAGAAATAGAGAAATAAATCTATGCTATATTTCCCACCATTATGTTGTGCACGCAAAGGAGACTGGGGTGTTGCAATTGGGTTTGCGGTATTTGCAGTCTTCCTGCAAGACTTGGTTAAAGGCCATTGAAAGGTTGCAGAAAAACACAGTGCTAAATGATTGCTTTGGATTGGAGTTAATTACATGTTCACTCTATTGTCATCTAAGGAGAGTATGTGTCCATCCCTCAAATACAGGTGACATATTAGTAAGTCAGGAGTCATGCATACTTAACTCAAGATGATTGCCTTGGACAGCTCATTGCCTGGGCTTAATCAGTCTCTTGTTTTTTTTTTTTTTGTCTTTTCTGTCTTAGTGATGCTTCCCACCGTGGTGAACGGTTCATATAAGGAACACAATGAAAGGCATGCTTGAGAGGCATGTCTGCATAAAGACAAAGTGTACACACCACTAAATGCAATCTAAAAATAGGGCCAGTTGAATAGCAGGCATGTGCCACATGATGGCACATTTCAAACAAGACTGTCAGTACTGGCCCTGTATGTACCATATGAGTGTGCAAAGCAAACATACCTCTTTGCAACTGCAGGGGACTTTTCTCAGTGTTACATGTGTGTGTGTGTGTGTGTGTGTGTGTGTATGTGTGTGTGTGTGTGTGTGTGTGTGTGTGTGTGTGTGTGTGTGTGTGTGTGAGTATGTGTGAGTGTGTGTGAGTGTGTGTTTTAAATGCATACTTTTTTAATGGTATCATTAGACATTTCACCCTCCCACACACAGCCCACCTACACACCCCAGCTCACCACACACACGTCTGGCCCAGCGCTGGCTTTTGAATTCTCACAAGAGAGCATCATTTCAGTTGGAAAACTCTCCGCCTCTTTTGTCCCTCAGCATGGTACAGTTTGTACAAATGGACTATTGATGTGTGTGTGTGTCTGTGTGTGTGAGTGTTTGTGTGTGTGTGTTTGTGTGTGCATGTGTGCGTGTGTGTGTGCATGAGTGTGTGTGCATGGCACGGTGTGTGTATGTCTGAGTGTATGCCGTGTGTGTGTGTGTGTGTGTGTGTGTGTGTGTGTGTGTGCGTGTGTGCGTGTGAAAAGACGCCACATGATTTATGCTATACATACATCCCTCTTTCTCCCCCCATCAAATCTAAACTACAGTTCTGTTCAGCGAGACAGACAGAAGGGGTAGAGATCTGGGAATGCAATTAGTACAAGATCAAAATTGCATCTCAGCTTGCCCACCAGAGACGTGCTCATTTTTTGTGCTGGGAAAAGATGTTTCAACTCCTACGCTTTCTTCACTTGGAGGTGTCGTAGTCTCCTGATGGGCCTCAGCTGACAGAGGGGGCATATGTTTGCCAAGGATAGGCACAAGATGCAATTACTTTATACAGTATTAAATACCGGAATGTGAAACTCATATAGGTATAATGTATTTCTTTCTAAGCAATTTTGTTATGAAACCGTATGTGATGCATGAAAAAAGCATCACAAAACTCATGGGATATGTGCTAAGGTTTTTATATCAACTACATGCTGTGGTTTTACAGTTAGGAAATGAGCAGTATTGTGGGGTGTCACACTGGAGACATGCATTTCAAACACTGTTTTGTTAAGCTTAGGCTGCCCGTCGCTGTGTGTGGAACCCCAGTCCTTGTTTCTGAAGCCCCCAATCCCCCCATGCAGGCACACTGACATGTGAACCATATGTGACATGATACTTCTTGGCAGCAACCCTCTTGTTGAAAATCTCTATTTTACCTCCACAGAAGAAATGCTCTCTCTCTCTCTCTCTCTCTCTCTCTCTCTCTCTCTCTCTCTCTCTCTCTCTCTCTCTCTCTCTCTCTCTCCCACCAGACACTCAGCTTTCTCCTGTCTGCGCTGTTACCAGCAGGCGGACCATCATAGCCACACTGTCCTCTTGTCACGGTGCGTCATTTGGACAAAAGTCTCCCCCAAATGGCAGAGCGCAGCATGTCTTCCCATTTCTAGCCGCCAAAGGTGGATGGCAGAGATTCCCCACTGAGCCATGGTGGGATTGGTTTAGACATGTGTATGAGACACTGCAAACAGTCAAAGCTCCATTTCATTTCCCCTTAAAGAGTAATTGCTCTCCGTCAGGCTGAGTGATCTCCTTATCGTTAACATTTTATCGTCGTGAGCCTAAACAAAAGTCACGCTGAGATGTGGGCCTCAATTACGCTCCGGACGTGCTTGTGCAGGAGTTAAGTGTTTTGAAACATTGTGATGAGTCCTATTCTTAGCACAGGTGATGTATAGCCACGTCAATGAAATGAATGAAAATGGTGTTAGCAGCCATTAGAGTACAGGTTGAACACTGCTCAGTCAAAGAGGAAAGCTAGATATCATCCTGTCCATCCCTCTCTCCCTCCCCTATATCCCTCTCTCACTTTCACCTTCTCTTTCTCTCTCTTTTCTCTCTCTTTCTCTTTCTATCTCTCTCTCTCTCTGCAGATGAGCTCCATTACAATCATTTATTATGGTAGTATTCTACTCTGGGCAAACATAGACATGCCATTTGCAATAATGGCATTCCCCTGCACTGTTTTTCTCATTACTAACTTAATTCAGGGACACTGGCAGGCGATGGGAACTGTTTAATCTCACTGTTACTTTCACACAACATGCAAAAACACCGGCAACACAAGCCAACTCCTGTGCTGCAGGACCTGAAGAAGGCATGCTGAAATATTTAAGCTAGGACTGCGGGACACATAAGCTAAATTAGAGTTTAATCGTTAGTGCTTGATCAATGATCATCCTGAGGTGATTTAGTGGGAGGCTGGGAAATAAATCTGCCGACTGCGCAGTTGGGCAGCGCGTGAGCACAGCACCACCTGCCCTCTCCTCAGACGTCCACAAGAAACTCAGAAAAGCCGAGCCTGTCTTGGGAGGCTTTACAGTGAAACCGCTGGACTCAGGACACAGACATTCTGCGGGATGAGGGGAATATTTGTTGGCAACCTGCGCTTGCTCCATTAGGCTGACTGGTTGTCAGGTCGCTTTGATTTACTCCGCTTGGAACTCATTGTGTGTGGGGCCTTATTTATGCGTCTGTCTTTCAACAATGCATAAATTCTCAGAACAGTGGAGGCAAGCAAACACATAAAATATTACAACTCTCCTCGGGAGCATGGGGATGTTTATAGCAGATTTCCCAGATTAAGATGTTGGCCTGTGTCAGTGATTTCTCCAGTCCTCCAACCATGCAGTATGCAGCATATACAGTATGCACACCACGTACACACATACAAACACACACACCATATGCAACGCATACACACACACACACACACACACGCATGTACACACCACGTATACGCACATACAAACACATGCACCATATGCGATGCATACATACACACACAAACACGCATGTACACACCACGTTCACACATACAAACACACGCACCATATGCAGCGCATACACACACACACACACACACACGCATGTACACACCACGTACGCACATACAAACACATGCACCATATGCAGCGCATAAACACACACACACACACACACAAACTCACACACACACACACACACGCATGTACACACCACGTATGCGCATACAAACACGCACACGCATGTACACACCACGTATACACATACAAACACACGCACCATATGCAGTGCTGTCTACACATGTGCTTTACGTACTGCTATATTTGTAAACATACACACACACACTCTCTCTCTCTCTCTCTCTCTGTCACACACACACACACACGCATGTACACTCACACAAATGCACGCCCACACACACACCTTTATTATATATATATATATATATATATATATATATATATATATATATATATATATATATATATATATATACAATAGTAGAACTAGGCTATCCCAATATAATAAAAACAAACTAATCCAAATGTCTCCCACATATACTTTATTTCTCCATTGACTATTCTATAAAACACTAGTCTACAGTGTATGCAACATCAAAACTCTGCATTGTACATATTTTTGGGGATGGGTGCAGAATTGTATCCATTAGAACCCATATTATTTTGTTTAATTTGTTAACCAACATGCTGTTGGAATAACTCTTAGTATCTCTGCCAAAATTCTTCACAATACCACCATGATTACCATCACCATTAAGGATTCGTCTCTTTGGTATCATCAGACACACCATGGCCATCATCATCAACATAATCGTCATCTCCACCATCATGTATTATTAACAATAAAACATTAATATCGTTTTGAATGATTGTGAAATCCCCATAGTAACTAACTACCCCTCAACATTACCTCATTCCGTCACAATCTTGATTTGCAGAAAAGGCTCATTGCACTGAACACACTGCCTTTAGGACCCTGTTGTCAACGGGCGGCTCTTTCTTTGTAGTTTTTCTTCCATCTCACGCGCAAAATATGTATTGTGGACTCAGTGAGACTCAACCAGAGGTGAGCCACTTTGTGCCGTGAGTTGGAGTTGGGGTTAGACAGAGAAGGTGATAACCGTTGTTTATTTTTAAGACTTGGAAACGTGGGTCTCCAGTAGGAATGTATGAGATTGGCACTGGAAGTAGACTATAATACGGCTCGCCCTGTTTGCAGTTGCGCGCTCTCTTGAAATCTTCACCGACACCTCACTGAAACCATCAGTGCCGTGAGCTGTTGAGCTCAACTTTCATATCTTCAGTGTTTGGATTGGGGGGGAAAACAAAGATAAGCAGCTTATCCAACAGGTGAGCATTTTCATACTCTTGTTTCACTTAATTCCAGGGCTTTGCGTGCTGACAACAATGAGCGGATCTTAAGATCTACATTGCAGTGCATTTGGAGAATATTTGAAGAGGTAGCCGACACGTGAGTGTTTGACACTCATCCACAAGCTGTATTTGTTTTGGACGGAGGCGGGTTTTTTTTTTTTTTTTAAAGGAAATTACCATGCAACGCCTGGAAATTCAGTGGCAGTCAATGCATATCAAGTGGTCTTTGTTAACGTGTTGCAAATATGAATGTAATGGCTGTCCACCAAAATAGCCTACATTTTTTGACATTAACAGAAAAAATAAATTGTTTACGTCAAATATAATTGTAGCTTACTAGTAGATCATTCTTAACTGTCAGTAAGTATAAATACTACTGAAAGTGTAATAATTCAACGGCTTTCCCCCGTTCCGCTCTATTTTCTGTAGGTGTTCAAACCAGCAATGAGGGAGAGGGTGATCATATTCTGCCATCTGTTCTTCTGTCTGTCCTTAGCTGTGCTTTTGCACTCAAGGTAAGCATTTCATTTCAATTCAGCGAGAAAAGAAAGTGTTAACCATGAGTGTTAATAGCCTACAGCGTCAGCCCATCAAGTTTGTCCTTAGTCCAGATTCCTGTCTTGATACACATTACAGTAATTACACTTCATTTTAAAGGTCACGTCACTTTTTTCTGGTAAGCTTTTGTTTGTTTGAATGACAATCATAAGCAGTATGGTAGGCTATAGTATCAAGTCCCGCACTCCTGGGACCTGAACGATTTCTCTAGGTGGAGGCAGATTTCAGCTTCGCTGAGAGAGGAGTGTGAGGAGTAGCCTATTGAATATTAGGAGGGAGCCCCGTTTCATCAAGTGCACGTTGACTGAGTTTTGTCAGATCTGATAGTAAAGTGCCTGGCGCGTTTCACAAATACAACATTGATTGCTGGCCAAGCGGTAAGGTTCAAATGTTTTTTTATTTGTTTGTTTGGTCGTTTGTTTATTAATTTATAATTGCCTATTTCGTCAACTTGCTGCGTTGGATACATCACCCATACATCTCTACCTTAAAATGTTACACAGTAGCCTACACACACTTAAAAACGACACGGTCCGCGCTAGTCACCTCCAGCCTCAGAGCGCCAGCGTGTGCGAAGAAAGTGTGACTTTTACCTGAGCAGATTACCTTTACCTATTCAGAAATCATTTCACTTGACCTCCAGCAAAGTTAACTACCTCGTTAGTTTTGATCAGAAACAAAATGTCGCACTCAAATGTCAAGCTGTAATGTTTTTCATTAGGCTATTTACATTAGGCTATTTAACAATGAAATTGTGATTAGAAATAACTGTTTTGAAGCACGAATATGACCTAGCTGTTAATCATGGAACAAGACACCAGATGTTAGAGGGATACTTATCTACCAATAGTAGCCTACATGTTCTAATTTCATTACAAACTTTGACATTTTATACATTTTTGCATAGATGTCAAAGTTTTATGGGGAATCATTCTAATCGACTTTATATGAAAAACAAGCTTTGAGAAAATGGGCTATTGTTGGCAACACATATTCTAATTGTGTTGCATATTTACCACTTTTCTCTTGAAACCCAAAACGGCATCAGTCACCATAGGCTAGACAAGGCATTGTGTTAATTATATATAGGCAGGTGACTATAGTAACATATTACACAAACCTTGCTGAATGTACCAATAATTCTCATTAATTAGCTGCCATTATCCCTCAGACTCTTATAGCATATAGCATGGCGTTCTACAGGAGTAATGGTGTACAGGAGTCATTGTGCTTTAAAGTGCTTGTAACTTACACATCAGCAATTTGCAGTGGAAGGAAGACTCGTTTACAGGACACAGAGAAAGGCTTTAGAAGGGTTTGGCACGTTCACTAATGCATCTGCGTAGGAAGCAAACCTTGTTGACTGAATTTTGAGTCTGGCCGAAAATGTTTCTCCTGTCTGTCTAACACTGTTGGTCGATCTGCTTAATAAATCAATAATAGTATAATTATTAAAAAAAATAGGCCCTTACCAGACCAACCCCATAATGGGTATTGCCATGTCATGATGATGTAATAACAGTACTTAACAATACAGGTTTTTCACATTTTTGCTGTAGGTAACCTTCATGAACAACTGGTTAACACGTATCAAAATCCCTTTTAGGTCGATTTCTGGTGACGCCAGTACAGATGCCTTCAAGAACAACATCACACTCTTTACACGGATCCTGGATAGACTTCTGGATGGCTACGATAATCGACTGAGACCTGGCCTTGGAGGTAAGACACGGAACCTGCTGTGCTGAGTTGTGCCAATTACATTACTCTGTTTAAGCCATTGTTTTTTTTTTTTCATTACATTCTCTGTGTGGAGTAACCATTTAGTTTATCTAGCAAATGAGACCTGGTGATATTGTTCCCATTTGACACATTTCACTTATTTTACTACTGGTGGCAATTTGAACTATCTAGTTATGTAAACACATATACATAAACACACATATTGCACACTGCCCTCTCCCCACATACACAGCACACTATCCCATCTCCCTTGTTATCCCCCCAACACACACACCAAGACCCCTGGCAGTTGGGTAAGCTCCTTGAGCCGTGGATCTGCCCAAGGTTTCTTCCTTGGTAAGGGAGTTTTTCCTTGCCCCTGTTGCTCTTGGGTGCTCCTTGTTGGTGCCCCCCCCCCCAATCCCAATCCTCCCCCACCTTTCTTATGCAGCCCTTGCCACTTAATCTACTAAACCCCTCTTCTACTGCACTTTTCACCCCCCCCCCCCCCCCCCCCCATTAATGCACAAATAGGCTAACACCAGACATAATTTCACTGCATTTCTTACTTCCAGTAACTATATGCATGTGACAATAAACTTCCTTGTATCCTTGTATCCTTGTACATTGACAATAGTCAAACTCTGTTCCGTCCATTTACGTTTAGGCTAGTGCCAAAAGCATCAGCTCAAGTTTGAGATGACCAAACATCATAAATAAGGAATGGCAAGAGTTCAAACACAGGCAAAGATCTGTGTTTTTACTGGAGCTGTAAACCGCCTTTGTTATTCATAACCTCCCACTGCTGCATTAAAACTTGTGCTATAAAAAATAAAGAAAACGAAACAGAAAGAAAGAGAAAAAAGAAAAAGAATGAGGCTTAGTGTCCATTTCACAGCTCCACTGTCCCACTGGCTCTCCCAGGCCATTCATCTTCCTGTCTTGCCTCCTTGCACACTTTGACCCCCCCACCAAGCCTGACCATTAGCACTCTGGGGTCATCATTAGGGTCTAGTAAGCTCCCTTTAGATCTCTCGTTAGTTGATTGGACACTGTCGTTTGTACTTGATCCATGTGGTCAATGTGAAGGGTCAATCCTAAGAGGCACATCTGATTGGGAGGTCATCCCAAAGCAGTGCAGTCAGCTGATTTGAATGTTTTAACTGACAGCCCAGACACATTGCTTTTAGAGAAGTGACCCTTGCTTATTTTATACTCAGCTGAACTGACTCAGGCCCAGCCCCCTGTCTCAACCATCATTTATTACTTAAAGCTAACGAGAGCAAATTAAATTGTTGCGATGCGAGAGCAGCCAAACGGTGCACATTAAAAGACACAAGCGCTTGTGTCCATCCAGACGAGGAGAGGAAGGGAAAACAGACGTGAAGTGATTGGGTTTGTCTGGCAGTCTGTCAGGAGCTCAGCCTCTTACTCACCCTGACGCAGGGCCGCCCCATCCATCGGAGAAACCAATCAAAGTGCCACGAGCGCAAGAGTGACGAGTCATCACCAGCAGCACCAGCAGCAGCGGTAACGGCGGTAGCAGCCCGGCCAGGTTGAGGTGGTATGGCAGCTCATCCACACTCAATCCAACTTGGCCACAAACATGGCTGACATTTAGATGCCACGGCCAGAGCTTGAGTAGTGTGAGGCGGGCTGATGAAATGAAACAAATTCACGGCTGAAGCTCCATTGACTTCACCTCATTTCATTTAAACTGATGAGCGGCTTCACCAGCATTGCTTCATGTTTGCATGCTGTGAAAACACAGCCTTGAAAAGAGAGCCATAATTGTGTAGGATACTAACGTGGAGGTATTTATAGGAGTTGTCACGATGTACCCAGTAAACATGTGGTAGTCATGGTAATCTGTTGGTACGAACTCAAGCTCTAGTCTTCTACTAACTGATTGCCATGTCCACTTCAGCAAAGGATTTATAGAACATCATCTGTGATACATCGTTTAGATAGACGCAGGTGAAGCCAATGGTGCTTGATGGTCTGTCACATAGTATGGTTTGGTCAACTTCAAAGCACTCAGGGCCAAGTGAGCATATTGCCCATATGTCAAGCTCATCTGAGACTGAATACAGAAAGTGTGTGTGTGTGTGTATGTGTGTGTGTGTGTGTGTGTGTGTGTGTGTGTGTGTGTGTGTGTGTGTGTGTGCGTGTTGTAGAATCCACTATTAGGGTACATAGATGGACTTTCTCCATCATCAGTGTACACAGATGTACTTTGACCATCTCTTGTCCCCACAGGGCTGCTTAGTGTAACTTTTTTTTTTTTTTTCAGTGTCAGTCCGTTTTCAGGTGTCCCACAATCTTGGGAAGAGATCAAAGGCTCTCGTATTTTGTCTTGCCTCTCAGACCCGAGATATCATAAGATGTACAGTAGTAATATCGCTATGACATTTTGGAAGAGTTGATATGACATTTTCATTTCTTCACAGTGGTTAGAGAGATTATTTATGCTATGCTCAGTTCCCACGGGTCATGGAATTTCTTGAATATCATAGAAGTCTATTCCAAAAATGGAAAGTTGGGGGAAATATATCATTTTTGGGATAAAGTCAGGGAATATCAGGGAATTTTGTTTGAGCAGATGAAAATGTACTTGCCAAAATACATTAACACAAATATATTTCCACACAGCATCTGTGATTATCATGTTATTAGCTTTTTCCATTACTGTGCTCGCTTGAGTGGTTGTGGTCAGCCCTACTTTGTTCTTTCAATGCCCATTTATTTCCCAAATGGTCAGGGAAAAGTCATGGAATTTTACATTTGACTTAGAGTGGGAACTCTGTAAATTGCTTTGTGTTTTTCTGCCACATGATTTAAAAGTAAATGTCCTGTTTTTCGAGTAAAGAACAGATTTCCTGTGGTTGCTCACTATGTAATTGTGACTTAAATATACTGTGGGGCAGATGGGGGAGATGAGATGTTGTGGTTGCAGTCAGAGGAAATGTGGTGTCATTATCCCTGATTATCCAATCACAGAATGGCCATCACAGTTGATCAGCTTTCATGAAGGCATGGAAAGGTTGTGAGTGAAATATTTGTCTTTGAAAAGGTGAAAGGGTCCACAGACCCCCCCCCCCCCTCCCACACACACACACACACACTCACCTCTGTCTTTGGCACACGCTCAGATGGCATGGGCAGCAGCGCCTCCTCGGGGTGATTAAGGTTTGCGAGCGAATCAGAGAGCAATCCCTCAACATTGGCCGAGCGGTGCAGTTATCAGCACCGGTCAGGGGATTTAATGATCTAATAAAAATCACATTTCAGGGCAGCATAGGACGGCCCTTTCATTATTATTTTGTCCTCAAGAGTGGGCTATTGATTGAGCTGAAGGTGATTTTTGTCGCCGGTTCCCCAGCCCAGCAGGTATCAGGCACCCAATTGCAGGATGATGATAAACAGCGTAGGAGGGGACTGTTAATCGATGATAGGAAGTGAATGATGGTGTGAAGCAGCACAATAAAAACTCCACACAGGAGTCTCATGGGGGGGGGGGGCAAGGTGCCTGGAGAGGGTAGAGGGGGATGTGGTGGTACGACTGCAGACTCTTCATTTGGGAATACAAGGCCAGTGCAACAGACTGAGACGGTACCATAACATACTTACAGAAGCTAAGGGCACCTTCAGGACAACTTGTAAATGGTTTTGAACATCGAATGCAGAGAATTTGCTTTGGAGAGCAATTTTTGTAAATATAAAAAGAAGTCAGTTACTAGAGCAGTTATGTGCAGCTCTAATTTAGAAACCATGGCCAATCAGTGGAAATACAGTACTTGCATTGTAAGGGCTGAGCTATGCCAGAGGGATGTGTTGTTGGTTATTATTTAAGACTTAAATGGATGTTGGCATGCTCTCGTCCATAAGCTGGAGCGGGATCATTAGGGGTGGTTGGAGTGTTTGCCTGCGCGGGCGAATTGGCAGCAGGTGAGAGAGGTGCAGGTGTCCACGTTTGTCAGCTGGCTCTAACTGAAGCGCAGACAGGGTGCATGCATTACCATGTGTGTGTGAGAGTGTGTACCTGAGTGTGTGTGTGTGTGTGTGTGTGTGTGTGTGTGTGCGTGTGTGTGTGTGTGCATGCATTACCATGTGTGTGTGTGTGCTGCTCCTATTAAGGTAGTACATGCAAAACCAACCGACCAGACCCCCCCCCCCAACACACAGACACACACACACTCATATTCGCCATCTAAATTCCACCCCCTTTCCAACCCAACCCCCCACCCAGTCCCCAGAACCTTGGTGCCTGCGCTTGTCCCAGAAGGACCCAGCCCGCCGCTGGAAATTTAAATTCAGGCAGGCCCGCAGCCACCCTCAGCTCATCTGTTATGGCAGACAACCCCCCCCCCCACACACACACACACACACACTCTCTCTCTCTCTTTGGGTTTGGAGGCATAAACGTTTGAGCATCCGCTGTTTTGAAAGTGGGAGTTCTCATGGAATGTCTAGTCTCGTCTCATCCTCCCCCCAACCTCCTAATACATCGTTGTTGTTTCTTCAGCAACCCCTCATTTTGACTTGGAAAGAAACAGGCACACCCGTCATCTCCATCTGTCCTGGCAGATTTTGATATTTCTGGGCATATATGAATACTAAGGGGTGAGGTGAAAAACACAGAGGCATCAAGGTCTTTCAAAGCAGTTCTGAGGATTCTCTGCCATGAATAAACCAACCTACATTACATATCTATTAATAAAGCAGACTAGCATCCTCGGGCATTGAATGCACTCTAGATTTTTTTAATAGTAAATTGCATCAAAATCCCTGAAGGCAGTTGCTTTGTATTTAAGCTTTGTGTGTGTGTATGTGCATATCAGACATGTGCAACATGCTTTTATTATTTGTTTTTATTAGGTGTGTGTGTGTGTGTGTGTGTGTGTGTGTGTGTGTGTGTGTGTGTGTGTGTGTTTGTTTGTTTGCAGAGTAACCAGGTCATATTTCTTCATAAGACAATTAGATGACAGCACTCATTAGTTGTCTTGTTGCAACCTTTCATTCCCTCCTGTGTCTCTAAATCACTTTGGGGAAGTCGATGGTCGGGCGCACCCTCCTTTTTTAAATGAAATAGATGGCCCCTTGCTTCTGCAGCATTTGGTGTTTAATATTATACAAACGTCTGCACATATGGTCACAAAGACCCACACATATACTCAGACATACACACAAACACACACACACACACAGATTATTGCACACACACACACATTCACAAACCCACACATAGACACACATACATATACACAAACGCACACACATACCCACACACGCATAGTTAGAGGAGTGTGCTATTAGAAATGCGTCAGCATGGCTGGGAGTCGGTGTAAATTACCCTTATTGCCTGTTCCATTTGATCTATATGGGTTTGTAAATGAATAGGCTCTGGAGGTAGATTTTTTCCCCTCCCCTCCCTCCTGCCATATAAAGGGGGAGAGCTGGGTCGAGTTCTCCTGCTTGATAGCACTTTGTTTAGCCTAATGAACAGCTCTTTACAGTGGAGGGGAGTCTTGAGTCGGAGAGGGGGATAAATAAGATTGGTTGGGGTGTGTGTGGGGGGGGGGGAGTGGGATGCCGAGTGAGCCTTCTGGATCAGGCAAGCACTGGTGCAAACATTTTCATGACAGACAAACATAAATGTAGGCTGGTGAACCGCAGAAAACTGCACCTATCAAGACACAGGGCAGCTCCCAAAGAAAAGAGGACAAATCCTGTGGTTTGTTATGAAAAGATAACTAGGGGGAAACCACAGAGTTGAAGCCATTTACTTGGAATAGCTGGTTGTCATGGACAAACTGCCATGGCAGTCTGTGAGGCGACGGTGTGATTGTGTAAGAACAACAGCAAAGTGAAAGACATTAAAGTTGTTTCAAGTTTCAGGGGAAAAAGGAAGAGAAGATTGGCGCAGTTGGTGTTTTTCTTTCCTTATTCTGTCCTTGTCTTCTCTCTCCCCTCTAATTGTAGATCGGGTAACAGAGGTGAAAACAAACATCTACGTCACCAGCTTTGGCCCTGTGTCAGACACCGACATGGTAAGAGCTCCTCCTTCTTTTCTATTGTTATCTCTGTGTTGACATTTAAAACCCTAAAACGTATCTACTGAATCACTCATGTTCAACTATATAAAGTATGCAAAGAATTATTACACAAATAAATACATAAGTCAAGTACAAAGGGAGAGATAGTAGAATATAGCTTGTGAGTAAATGAGAACAACAGGAAAGCCCATTACGGGCACATTATCTACTGTGGTTTCTTCAAGTTAACACATTTGGAGTGTTGTCTGAGTGGAGCTTAACACATAATTCCCTCTCAGTCCTTGTTTTGTATTGGTTGATGGATAGTTCTCTATTCATGTCTCAGAATACTGTGCAGCACAATAATGAGCTGTGTGGTGAAGGACAGTTCTCATATCCTGGGTGTGGCGTTCCTCCTCTCCTGGAGTCTTGAAAAGAAAAGCGCTTTTCTGGCATCTGACAGCCCCTGTGCAATTAATTTGATTATTAATTTCAGATAAAACAGGGTGTGTTTGATGTGAATGGATCTCATGTCTAAACACACACACACACACACACACACACACACACACACACACACACCTACACACACACACACACACACACACACACACACACACACACAAACTCACATCCCCCCACACACACATCTGGCTAGTGGCTACATATTAATTTCAGCCGTGAAGCTGTAAGGCATGAAGAACCTGGTATTATAGCACTCAGCATCTTAATTCACCCGCATGATCCTTTTGCTTTCGTCGTCTTTTTCTCCGACATCTTCACAGTGCAACAGACAGAAAGATCTGGATTGCCCTCTAAACAAACTGAGGGGGCCACTAATTGCCCCTAATGGGAGAAGCTGCATGGCAAGGCTGAGAGACGGCGCTCTCTGAGTGCCCTTGCTCTGTATTGTGCCTGACTTGAGAGGATGATCCTCCAGACCTCCTGAGCTTGTCTGTTGATGAGTCAGTAGGATTGCATACATTCCAGAACCTTTTTGACCAAATAGGAGATGATGTGTGTACTCTTTAAAAGATCTGTGTCTGAATTCAGCGATACCTTGTCTAACACATGTGAAGATGTAAAGCAAAATTATGGAGTCCACTTCCATATTGAGGAATGTTGTATTTATTGTTGTAAATATTAGGGGTGTAACAGTACACAATTGTCACAATTTGGTGCATACCTCTTGATTGATTGATGGTTGAAGTCTTGAAGTCAAGTTCATTTTCGATGCAGTAAGCCTGCTAGTCTAACATTCACTGACCACATTGCTGATGCTCAACATATGAGCAGGAATAATATTTTGAAAAGTTGTCAAATGTTTTTTGCCGTTAATTAACTAAGCTGACCAGTCTCTGTACAGTCAAACACTAACATGTTTGTGTGGGAACTCAAATTTAAAACATTGTCCGCACGCAAAAAAAGCCTACTGTTGATTGCTATTTAAAACTGCATATGGTACATTGAAAATGTTTTTACCTAAATTGTTCAGTATGAATATTTATACCTTTACACCCTTAATAAATAAACAAAGGTATTGCATAATGTCAGGTTTGACTGTTAGGTGTAAGGATTGATAAGTCTAGGACAACACCAGCATGAGGTCTCTTTGTAGTCTGAGGTTTCTTTTCAGTTTGATTGTAAGTACGGTATATTTCAAGGAATGTTAAACATGCTGCATTTCTTATATCTGGATCGTCCAGAAATGCCATTCTTACCAAATGCATGGCAGTTCTAAGTGTGAGCCTCTGTGAAGACGTTAACTCAACCCCCTAAACCCACTTGCCTGATTCTGCTACAGCACATATCCCCTTGGGCCTTCCCATTTCTTTTGTGAGCTGATGCTCCTTACTATGCTTTATTCAGAGGGGAGGATGTAGCCCGTGTTCCATTCTGATGCTCTGTAAATGGGTAAAAGAGATAGGCCATATGTGCCGTCTGTCTTATTGTGCGATTTGCCCTCTTCTCATAGCTCATCTCATTCACTGACTTCCACCCTCCCACCCTCCCCCCGCTCCTTCCTCCCTCCTAGATAGATGTTCAGCTGTGAAAAACCTCCTCTCGCTCACTCTTTGATATATTTTCCGTTCGTTTTCAAATGGCAAAATTGGCTCTTTTTTTAACAGCCTTGTTCTGTCGTGCTCGTATATATTCCTCCATTTCTTATTCAGGTAGCACATTAGTCACCTGTTTACTGCCACTGAAATGGTTCCATCCCCACCAAGGGTCGCATACTAGTCCTCTTTCACAGATGCAGTTTTATATCTAATGAATAACTTAAAATGCTATTTTTGTTTTTATAGAAAACGGGCCCTTCAATGTTGTTGTTTCAGGAGTTTTTTTGGTCTTTAGTTCATTGCAAGCAGCAGTGTCAATAAATCATCTGCAGCCTAATCAAAATGATCCTCTCAGTCATGCAAAGTCGTCTGTCCCCTCCAGTCCACTCCGAACATGACACAAAAACATTCATCAGTCATCTGTCCTGTTTCATACACACACCTATTAACCGGCACACGTTAGAAATGGCTTACTCAATGAATCTTAGCGGCTGATAAATGACTTCCCCCATAGCTGTCTCAAAAAGTATTTCAAAGACGCATCCTAACTAGACGTCAACCAACTTGAATGCTGGCAAAATGCCCACACCGGATTGAATAAGCCACAACAGTCAGTGGACCCATGAACCAAGCAAGTAAACCCACAAAGACATGAGCTTCACTATTCCTTTTATAAGACCCTCCTTCACCGCAGTTTTCCTGTGAAAAACGGAAGGAGAGGCACCAAAAGCAGATGACTAGCCATGGACGAGTGTGGGCAGAATCCGTCCCTAAGCTGGTACAGACCCGTCACATTAGGCCTACGTCTGTTCCTGAGTCCTCCTCTCTGCGACCGCGTTGCCACTTTAATGAAGCCTAATGAGGCGTGAGTCTATGGCATTTTGTAAACAACCTCGAGGAGGTTATGGAGCAATTTAGCACAGCCCTGGTTCCTGTGTCCAGCGCTACAGCAGCTCCAGGTGCTTCAGCGGCCCCCTGCCATTAAGAGTGATCATTTGCCCGCGCCTGCCGCCGTTCCTATGCCTGGATGCCTCATTTCAAAGGGACGCGCTCTCGCCGTTTTCATTTCCTCTGGATAGAACTCCTCCTCTTTCCACTGCGTAAACTGATTACAGTACTTCTACTCTCTATACCACAGCTGTTCCAATGTCCAAAGTCCCTCACCAATAAGCTAGAAATAAAGTCCCCCACCCCACCCCACCCCACCCCACCCAACCCCCGCCCACTCCTTTCCCCTCCACCCCCGCCAGCCCCTCCATTTGCCTCCTGTAGAATGTCTGTTTTGTCTCCCCGCGATAGCGCCTCAGACATTCATCGGGCTCTGTCAGAGCAGCACTGGCGGCCAAAGCCGGGATGAAAAATGCTTAAGCTCCTCTAGTCTCTTAAGATGCTGTCATCCACATGTATGATAAAGATCCCCACACCTCGGGCAGCACCCCCCCCCCCCCCCCTGCCTGCAGCGGGCCATGATGGATCTGCGGCAGCTTTTGTCTCCCTTTTGGCCCCAGCTCAGCGGAGCCCCCTACTGTTGTGGCTGCTGCCTTGCCATGCGCTCCTGTTTATCTCATCCCGCCGACACAAGGGAGGAAAAGACACGCACACTTACTCACACACACACACACACACACACACACACACACACACAAAATGCACATAGACACATACATACATACAAAGAGAAGAAGAGAGATTGTGTGATAGAGATTGTAGGTTTTTATGTCTTATTTATTTTTTTCATGATGGCCAAAAGTTGGCAGTATTGGGGAAATTGCGATAAATGACAATTATAATTTGAGTTTGAGTTTAAGTACTTTGTAAGTCCACTGTATACATATACACACATGCATGCGCACATACACACACACTCACATATGAACACACACATCCGCGCTCAAACACACAGCCAGCCATCATGCATGCCTATTAATGGGGTTTGCCTCTGAGCAACACAGAGAGCGTGTGTGCTGTAAGAATGGAGTGGAGGATGAAGTGAAGCAGAGAGAGAGGAGGAGGGGAGGGGAGGAGAGGAAAGGAGGAAGAGAAGGGGGCGGAAGGGCAAAGAGGGCCGTGGCTTGTTTGGCTTCTGAATTGCACTCTTGGCCCCAGGGCCTCGGCCGGGACCCGGCACAAGCGCGTCAGTTGGGGACACATCAGCAGAGCGGGGTGCGGAGCGAGGAGCGAGGTGCGGAGAGCGTGCGCCAGACTGCACCTGTTAAATAACCCCTCCGCCCCGTCTCCAGCGGCCTGCCGCACGCCCGCACTCATAAAAAAAAGGGGCTCGTTTATCCTGTGTGCTGTTTCACTGCCCCCACTGGTGTCGTTTGCGTAACGTGTGACGTCGAGCGTGTGCATTTTTATGGACTGGGGCAGGCTTTTGTAGCCGTTTCAGAAAGTGCACATGACAGTGTGTTTGTGTTTTTTTATGCTGTGTGCTGTAACATGCGCCGCTGCTTGATAATGGCCCCCCACATAAACCTGCAGGAGCCACAGGAACATATAGGGGTGGGAGGTGATCAGCACGAAATCATAGCGGGAGAGTTATGAGCAAGATATGATGTGTTTTTCAGTGGCGTTGTTTTGACAGCCGTGACTGAGTTGCTGATGGATGGTCACGGTGACGATTGAATAATGGCCTCATGTCTGACCTGACAGGAGTACACAATAGATGTCTTCTTCCGCCAAAGTTGGAAGGACGAGAGGCTCAAATTCGATGGGCCCATGAACATCTTGCGCCTCAACAACCTCATGGCCAGCAAGATCTGGACACCAGACACCTTCTTCCACAATGGCAAGAAATCGGTTGCCCACAACATGACGATGCCCAACAAGCTACTGAGAATCCAGGATGACGGCACCCTGCTCTACACAATGAGGTACGGTGGAGAGTGGAGATCTCACTGTTGCTAGCAATAGATTCAGGTTCATGCAGTCCATGCTTTTATCCAAACTGCCTGACGTAATTGTATGGAGTAATTGAGGTAATGGAATATCATTAATGAGAATAATAGAAAGCAGGCATAACGATAATTATACACTTTTCTCCTTACTCTAAGGGAGCAGGCGTAATGAAGGTATAGGCCTAGGTTCAGGTTTTAGCCCCATTCATGTGCATATCCAGCCGACTTCCATCTAAGCTCCCCTAGAACAATGCCCTGTCTATGCTGCCGGGTGGCTGTACGTCACAGCCAAATCAGACAGGTGACGAAAACATTGAGAGAACTTTTCCATAACTAACATGGGATTTGTTTGGTAATAAGTTGCCTGGGTTAGGTAACTCTGTCCATCTACACTGCACTGTAAAACATAATTAATTGGATAAAAGCACTGTGAGAACCACTTTTCAGAACCAATGAGGGGAAAAAGGAAATCGTGAAGCTCTTTGCACACTGTTGAAAATATAACATTTGATTATAGAACCCTTGTAGACCTACAGTAATACATTTGACTCGGCTTAAAGGGACACCAGGAAAGCCTGATGCTTTTTCTCTACGAAGCTCCCCCTAGCGTCTGTACATGTCGATACGTGTGCGAGCCCTCGCTCGGTCTGAAGCTCTTTTCCTTTTCTTTGCATCTTCCGTCAAGGGTTTTCGCTGCTTCTTCGCTGGCTCTGCCATTATACACACGTTTGCAACAATCGCTAGCGTTTCGTTAGCCTGCCTCTGTGCTGAGGATGCAGGATGTAAACTGATCCTGCTTCTCGCGATGTCTGAGAGTTTGTGAGACTGAAGGTCGGCGGGTTAGATACACCAAACTTGCAAGCGGGGTATTCTTCCTACATGTAGTAGGGGCCGGTAAGAGAGTCTTCTTTCGCTCTGTAATGAATAATTTAACCATATACCGACTTACAAAGATGATTAATTAACGCAAAACGTTGCCTGGTGTCCCTTTAATATGGAAAAGTTTCACTTCAATGTAATATTCCTATCCTGTGGACAAGCATGTGACAGTAGGCCCACAATAGGCCCACAGTAGGCCCCACACATCCATGAAGCAGAGTAGCTGATCAAAAGTCCACATATGATTGAAAGGATTATCAGGAATGTCAGGACCCTTACAGCACCATGTTTTAAATGAAAACATGACCGCTCCAAAAAGTAGTTATACTCTAATGGGAACATGCTTTTGTTTGATCCTTGCTTAACATTTAAAGGGCACCCTGAGTCATAGTCCTCTACTTTCGCTCTGGCTTCCTTTTTTGGCTTTTCCTCTGCACCTGAAATTGCCTTCTTTCCCCTTCCTTCTGCCCGGGCAGAAGCTGAAAATGTTAAAGTGCTCCTGAATCAATAAGAGAGTGATTTAGTGCAGAGCTAGTGGCAGGCCGTTACTTGTGACAGGAGCTATTATTCTGAGTAGTGAGTCTCTGCAGATGTCACGGAGGGCCTTTGTGCCACCGGCCGAATTGACTGACTTTAGAGGAACATGCTGGGAGACTAGGGCAGGCAAATTTCCCCAGAGTTACCCTGTGGACGAGGCGCATGTGTCTTAGCCAACATCTCAATGCATCACTTTTGTCAAAGGCATCAGATGTGTCCTTTCCACTGTGATTTTGTTGAGGTGGTTGTAAGCTATGAATTAATTATGATGTGTACAATACAAATCTCTTTGCTCTCACACTCTCACTTGTTATCACTTCTCATCTCCACCATCCCTCTTTCTCTCTCTCTCTCTCTCTCCTTCTTTCTCTCTCCCCTTCTATCTCTCTCTTTCTCCCCTTCTATCTCTCTCTCTTTCTCTCTCTCTCTCCCCCCTTCTCTCTTTCTCTGTCTGCCATAGGTTGACAGTGCATGCAGAATGCCCGATGCACCTTGAGGACTTCCCCATGGACTTCCATTCCTGCCCTCTCAAATTTGGCAGCTGTAAGCTACCCTCTGCACACACCTTCCAACGCATACTGTTATGCTACGACTGTAATTAATATTTAAAGCACAACAACCCAAAGTTTATACAGCCTTCCCTAATGAATTTGGGCGAAGTTTATTTATCATCATAACTTGTGCTAGGGACAGGTTTACTCTTCCAGTAATGTGCTATGGTAAATTCATAGCCCTGCCATACTAAACATCTGGCTCGTAGTTAGAGATCTATATGCCTTGACAGGTACTGTTATGGAAATTAGATCAATGATAAAAGTTCATCATTCAAATCGGGGGAAATGCCTACTGTGCAGTTCCCTGATATAAATAGTGTTACCATCTCCCAAAAAATCCGATGGGTGCTAATTTGTAACTGGGTCCTGACATCAAATGTCAGATTGAGTGAATGCGTCCTGAGTGCATGCTTGTTTGTCTCTCTCTCTCTCTCTCTCTCTCTCTCTCTCTTTCTCTCTCTCTCTCTCTCTCTCTCTCTCTCTCTCTCTCTCTCTCTCCCTCTCTCTCTCATTCTCTCTCTCTTTAGTGTAAGGGAAGGTGCTGAGAGGTAGAAAAAAAGGATCATTCTCTAATGGCCTGATGACTCACCACTTGGCAGCGCTACGTCTAATATTCTCTGCCATTTGATATTCATCATATTTAGCATGGGATGTGGGAGAGAGGGATGGAAAGAAGGATGGAACGATGGAAGGATGGATGGGGCAAGAGAAAGCGAGGGACCGCTGGGGTGTCATCGCAGCAACTGCCCTGGAAGGCCGAGACTGTAACCAAACAGGCGCTGAGATAACTCAGAGGCGAATGCTTGCCCAACTCCAACTCTGGTATTTATAGCTGAGTAATATAACTCAGAGGCGAATGCTTGCCCAACTCCAACTTCGTGGTATTTAAAGCTGAGTAATGTAACTCAGAGGCGAATGCTTTCCCAACTCCAACTCTGTGGTATTTATAGCTGAGTAATATAACTCAGAGGCGAATACTTGCCCAACTCCAACTTCGTGGTATTTAAAGCTGAGTAATGTAACTCAGAGGCGAATGCTTGCCCAACTCCGTGGTATTTAAAGCTGAGTCATTATCAGGGCCTTTGTTTCTGTCCTGATGCCTGCTGAGAAAAAGTAATAAGTGGGTATTAGTGAGGAAACCCTCTTGCTTCTCCTGCCTGCTGTGTAGTGGGGCCTGGACTGAGCTGTTCCTCATCTTGTTAGATGCAGACACCAAACTCTCCCTGGCTTTGTTCAGTATAGAAACAAAACAAAAAAAATGTTATAGTTTCTTGCCTTGCTAAGTGCAGAGTGCTGACGCTAAACTGTTTTCCTGTCTGGTTCAAGATGCAAACAGCAAGCTTTTGTCTTTGGTTAGGTGCCTCGATAATCCAATATTGTCCATGTCTGCTTAAAGGGGAACTTGGCAACTATTTCAACTTAATAAACCCGTTTAGAAATCATTTGGATGGTTAAATGACCTGTTCCGGTGAAAATGGTGACTTTCCCCGCTGCGCCTAGCGTCCCCAGGCGGAAAACCAACCTTGCAACATTGAGACTACCGTCCCGGAAAGAGAAGTGAGAAACAAGAAACTCGTTTTAAATCGTGTTTCTTACCTTGTAACATCCATATAGTTCTGCCAAACTTATGCTAACAGTTCGCTAGCTTGTAAACAAATCCATGTGCTTTATCATTACCTTTTCCCACAGTTTGAAATAGCATAATGTGCAATTTCTCCAGCAGAGGGGGAAATCCTGCCAAGTTTCCCTTAAAGTCCGTATTTTCCTTTCCGTACATTTGATATGTTCCTTGTTTAATGACATGCCAGCGGTGTTGTTCTTGTTCTTGTTGTTGTCCTCCAGATGCCTACACCATGTCAGAAGTGACCTATGAGTGGACTCCCAACACTACAGTCGTGGTGGAGGAAGAGAGTTCCCGACTCAACCAGTACGATCTGCTTGGCCAGACAGTCGGACAGGAGACCATCAAATCCAGCACAGGTCAGATATCACACTAATAAAAGCATGTTGCCGGTCAGATATCAGACAATAGAAGCATGTAGTAGGTCAGATATCACACTAATGAAAGATTGTTGCAGGTCAGATATCACACTAATGAAAGCATGTTGAAGCAAAGAATACCTTTTCTCTTTCACCAGTCATTCGCAGATGAATTTGAATTCTAAACCTGTTTGAACTTTTAAAAGAAATAGCACTCACTTAATAGCCTTACCTAAACCACTATTATACCATTAAGCACAACCTTCCATACTAATTATCCATCTGTAATGCTACAGTGGCAGTCTGTGCTTATATGCACTTTAGCTAAATCCCACCTACAATCTCCCAGGATCCTGTATGTAATTACACCAACATACCCGAGTACCAACACGCTGCTGCTCCTCAGTGCTGCTCTACTGTACTTAATTGTGTAATTTAAAAAACGCAACAACAGCATAGTCATATAATCATCTTTGTTGCATGAGTTGTTGTTGTTGCGTGTGTCTTGGTCATGTAGGCATTCAATGTACCATCACCATATTCATGGGACACATGTAGCCCATGTAGGTAACATAGAATTTGTCATGTCGTCAGCTCCTCTCCGTGAGGTTTACACGCACTCAGGGGTCTGTCAGTGTGTGCAGTGACCTCCCCGTCACCTCCTCGTCTCGCGCCCCTTCACAATAAAACATCTTTCAAATGGCTTCCCCCTAATACTGGCTGCACTCTCCAGCGCCGTGCCATTTAGTCGGAGTGCAAACACTCGCGTTGGCACGGGCCACGGGGCCTGAATCAGCAGCCACAACAAGACTCTCCACTTTACCGGGAAGCGAGCAGGCCACTGGAGGACAGACGCATCCGAGAGACGGACCACAAAAAACGGCCCGGGGCGGGACACAGATGGGGGAACTCGCCGGTCAACTACTCTGTGCACTCTCTCCTTCTCTTTCTCATCCTCTGGTCTATCTCTCTCTCTTTCTCTCTCTCTCTCTCTCGCTCTCTCTCTTTCTTTGTCTCTCTCTCCTTCATTCTCATCCCATTCCTTTACTGTCCCCCCCTTTCTCTTTCTCTCTTCCTCTCATTCAGCCACTCAGTCCCTTTCCGGTTTATCTCACCCTCTCTCTTCCTTTCACTCATTCTCGAGTTCTCTCTCTCTCCCTCTCTCTCTCTCCCTCTCTCTGTCCCTCTTCCTCTCACTCATCTGTCTGTCCTCTTTCCTAGTCAGGCAAGACAAGCAGAGCTCTGAGAGAGAGAGAGAAAGAGAGAGAGAGAGAGAGAGAGAGAGAGAGTGGTGGTTTAGAAGGAGAGACCTAACGCACAGGGAGCTCTCACTTGTTCGCTCGCTCGCTCACTTGCTTGCTCAGACAGGAGGTTGCGGGGGAACTCCTACGTCTTCATGCCTGAACTGTGTGCCTGCTTACTCCAGGCCCCTCTGAGATGGAGTCTGGGAGAATGCGTGGCTTTCAAAAGGTCACTGATACATTAAAACGAAAAAAAAAAAACAAGTTGGCTTCTCTTCAGCTCAGTAGAGAGGATTAACCCCTAAACTAACTGCTGATAACTGAACACCACAAAGCTGACATGCATCAAGTCAACTACTTGTTGGCTGTAAATTACTCTCTATCTATAATCTAATATATACTATATATACTATCTTATAATATATCTAATATATACTATCTTCTGTTGCCATCACATGTTTAAGAATGTGCAATATTGTACATGGAATGTCAATTTCATTTCATCTTTAAACATCTTAATGGGGAGAGTCCATCTCAAAATGTGTTGGCCTATTAGCATGATAAATGCATCAGATCAGTGCGGCGTCTAATGGACGGGCATTTAGCATGTCCCATATCTGGAGATCAGGAATGTACATAGACCAAACACAAACACAGACCACCTCAGGCTGATCTGGCCCTGGGCAACCACAATGTTCACCAGGTCAGAGCTTGATTGATTCCAGTGTCAGCTGATAGCAGAGATCGCAATAACATGCGCAGGGCCAACATTCTCTCCAACGAAAGCCCTCCAACACCAGTCCCTGACAGAGGCGTTCAGCTTACTGTAAGTGCACCTCCATTATTTCCCCGGGACCCCATCACCGCATTGGAAAATCCCCATCTTTCGTTTCTCCCCACTACCTGTCATCCGCTGTTAGGTCACCACACAGTCAGGTCCCCAACATGGCGCTTTGTGTTCTCAAGCTAAGCGCGAAAGCTCATGGTTGAAACACTTTGCACATCGCCAGACTATCTCTGTGGGGGCTTTCGTAGATTTCTTGATGGCCTGACTTTTGGATTAATCATTCATTACTACAGTGTCAGTGGGTAGTCTACTGTGCAGGGAATCTAGGTCGTTTGGCACACTTGAATGTTCACTTGAGCTCAAGGGGTGTTTAAGGGACATCTTGCACAGAGCCGCGAGCACTGAATCCACTTAACAAGGAGAGAAAGAGAGAGAGAGAGAATATTCTTTTCTTTCTTCTTCTTTTATTATTATTAGTATTATTATTATCCATAGTCCATGTCAATTGTTGTTATTATTACTATTAGTTGCTAATTATTTTCTTCTCTTGATGTAATTTTCTCCATTACTGCTTTGGCAACATTGTAAAACTTACAGTCATGCCAATAAATCTCATTGAATTGAGAGAGAGAGAGAAGGAGAGGCTTCAGGAAAGGAAAAGGCTTCATGTTGTTATGTTTCACACTCAGTTTAATCGCCATCTTCTGCTGCTCTCAACATGAACACAGCTCATGTTGGAGTTCTGTGTGTAACCTGTCTTAGCAGGTAGTTATGCAGCAACTCTGATGGTTATGCTGTGTGTGTGTGTGTGTGTGTGTGTGTGTGTGTGTGTGTGTGTGTGTGTGTGTGTGTGTGTGTGTGTGTGTGTTTTTCAGTGCCATCAGGAGGAAAATCCTCCTGGGCCACCACAAACGTTAGTGGAAGTAGTAGTGTTTTGTGTTGGCTTTCACAGGTCATTTATTCTAAAGAAGTGATATATGTTGACTTATTTTCCTTTCAGGCATGCATGCATATGCTTTCTCTCTCTCACTCTCTAACACACACACACACACGCACACATGCACTGTACACACACACGGACACACACACACACACACACACATTACATAACTAAACCTACATGCAGTAACATAAAACTACACACATATACACATATATGTGCACTCTGTAGCAAACTCCAGCCGGACAGTTGTAGCGTACTGATGGTTTCTTTATTTCTTTGTGAAAGTCCTGAGACCACCGTAAGAGCTATGTACAATATAATACAATAACATACAATAAGAACTTAACATGACACACATAACAGCAATATGTTAGGTTACAGTAAAATGAATAAAAAGAAAGAATAGTATCTAGCCACCTTGTTCCCGTTCCAGCTGAGTGCTAAGATTTTTCCATAAGAATCCACTTCTTTAAGCTACAAAGTAGCACCGTAAGAGCTATATGATAAGCCTATAATACAATGATATTAATTAAGAACAAACAATATAATTTAACACGATATATTAAAAGAAGGATAAAAAGAAAGAAAAGTATTTAGAAACCTTGTTCTCCGTAAGAGTCGTGTCCTTAAGCTACAATGTTACACCGTGAGAGCTATACAAGTAACCTTGTTCTCCGTAAGAGTTACTATTCCTAAGCTACAAAGTAGCACCGTATCCAAGACTTTACTGTAGCCTAGTTCCTTTAAAAGGAAATGCATTCTAAATAATGCCGTTGCCGTAGTGACAATAACAAGCGTGCAGACAAAGTCTTAGAATGCACCTTGTGGAACGTCTTATGTAGGCTACTGTACCAATGGAATTAAGTCAAATATAAATGATACATATGAATTGAAATTAAACAAAAACAAATAAACAACAGGTATATTTAAACAAAAACAAATAAACAAGACATGTTTATTTACACACTCTCTCTCTCTTTTCAAAACAGCAAAGACACTCACACACATACACACTTATGGACATATTCAGTAGTCCAGTGAAGGCCTACATGAGGGTCTCATTTCCATCTAATTGGCTAGCACTTGCTCTACTCCTCTCCTAATCAAAGGAAGCAGAGTTTTACAGAGATAACAGGACGACCCAGATTCCTTCATTGACACCGTCTTCCTTTTCATTATGAATTTGCATTACAAGTGACGCTGGTGTCATCAGTGCCTCTCTCTCTCTCTCTCTCTCTCTCTCTCTCTCTCTCTCTCTCTCTCTCTCTCTCTCTCTCTGTGAGCGACACTCATTCAGTCTCATTGACTAATTAAGAGCCTGGCTTTTTTCTGCCGTCATTCAGACAACGCAGAGAAACTAATTTCACCAGCTCGTCATCACGCCGTTGCACTATTCATTTGAGTGGAGAAGGCAGAGAAAATGGCCGTCTGTTGCTGTGAGGAAATTGGATTGAGGTCCAGTGAGAGACAGCAACAAAGCTCACAGGAAATGAACAAGGTCTCTGGAAAACCAAGCATCCGAGGTCATTACCACGCTGTTCAGTACCAATGCTGACTTGCCTTATAGTAGTTATTGCCAGTGTAATAGTAATTGTTCAATCAGTTCGGCCATTTTGGAGAATGGACCACTGGTCATTGTACATGCTGTCTCCCTTTTTTTAAAAAGGATTTAATTGCCATGTAATTGGATAGGTGGTTGGTATGTGATCTTTTCTGCCATATTAACCTTCAAAAATTATAGCAGTTAAAGAGCACTAATGGCAATGCAAGCTATACGTGTGGAACTGGAATGGAGCTGTTAATGTGGAAGATGGGGTTGAGCAGGAGACGGCGATAACACAGTCTTCAGTCTGCACCCAGATTCTTCCTCCTTCCACGTCTCCCCTAACACCATTTGCCATGGGTGGGTGAGTGCGCCGCGCCGTACTGCGCTGCGCTAGCTTCCCCGCCCACTCAGGGGCAAATGCAGCGTGTTGTCCTTCTGTTCATTCTTCTTTGTTTCTATTTGTGTTGAGTTCAGGTCATGACTCCCAAGGCCCAGTCTCTGGTCTGCTCAGTCTTTGTTTCCCCCACACACAGACACACACACACCCACACGCACACATGAACATGAACATGAACACACACCAAGGCATTAGACAGAGAGGAGGAGAGCAAGGCCCAGTCTCTGGTCAATGTCTTTGTTTTGCTTTTTCCGTAAATAAGAATCTGTCATGGTAGAGTTCGGAAGGGTGATGGTGGTGGCAGTGGTTGTGTGTGTGTGTGTGTGTGTGTGTGTGTGTGGGGCGTGCTGGCGGTTCAGATAGGTGTGTGCGTGGGGGGGGGGTGCGGGGGGGGTTGGCGCTGGCAGCCGGGGTTTGACTCTGACAGGGCGACCACTGGGTGATTATCATCTTCATGCAGTAATTACCATCTTCACGGTCAGAGTAAAGAAGCATTAAGCCTCTCAGAGGAAAAAATGGCTCTTACTCTCGCAGACCGCCCCCCCCCCCCCCCCCCCCCCACACACACACACACACTCCATCTGCCTCACTCCCTCTCCAAGCCTCCATGCTCCTCTCAAAGCATGGGCAAGAGCCATCGGCGCACAAATTGAAATATAGAGATATAGGGATCTTTAGTGTACAGAGAACAGCCTCATCTTCCATGGATCTGTCTTCAGGGAGGTACACACACACACACACAGTTACACACACACATGTACACCCACACACACACACACACACCTAGGCATTCAACAGAGATGAGGAGAGCAAGGCTACAGTTGACAGTGTACGCTCACACAATAGAGGCACAGCTAAATCTTTGGGGATTATGGAGATAAAGAGAGAAAGAGAGAGAGAGAGAGAGAAAACCCTACTTTGCATGCTCAACAGAAGACAGGGAGTTCCCCCTTCGCCAAGTGGCAGAATCAAGGCATCCTTTTCAGAATCACAAGGACTGAGACACATTCCTCTCTTCTGTTGCCATGGGCAACGGGCATATTTCTCCTCTCCTGTCTCTTGCTCTCTCTCTCTCTCTCTCTCTCTCTCTCTCTCTCTCTCTCTCTCTCTCTCTCTCTCTCTCTCTCTCTCTCTCTCCTCTGGTGAGGGATTCTCAGTTCCACATGTGGGCATCGTGCCCGCCGCTCATCTCTGAAAAGGAAAGCGGTCGAGCAAATTATGCTGTCGTAAGGCTTTTCACGCCATTATTGTGTCCATTTGGTGTCCTTCCTCATGTTGTGTTTTGTTTTTCTCACTCCCTGCTTCCCTGAAAATGAAATGACTAAAGAGGGCACACTTGCATGAGGAGTTCGGTCAGTACAGGCCAGAACGTTCTGACCGGCTCAAATTCAGGAGGGGAAACATCGACAGCGTTGCTGGTCAGAAATAAGCTCTGCACTTAATGCTGGAGATTTCCCGTTCATTGTTTCACTAATGCACCCATGTGCTCTCTCTCTCTCTCTCTAGCTCAGTCTCTCTCTTTCTCTCAATCTCTCTCTCTCTCACACTCTTCCTCTCTCTCTTAATCTCTCTCTGTCTCACTTCTTTCTCTCTCTCTCTGTCTCTCTCTTTTCGTTCAATTGAATATGTAATAATTCCCAGTACCGTTGGCCTACTTACAGTAATTGATTTTCTCCACCCGCACAGGCGAGTACACGGTCATGATGGCCCATTTCCATCTGAAGAGGAAGATCGGCTACTTTGTGATCCAAACGTACCTGCCCTGCATCATGACCGTCATCCTCTCCCAGGTCTCCTTCTGGCTCAACCGGGAGTCGGTGCCCGCCAGGACTGTATTCGGTGAGTGCCACTCACCACTCACACTAAGGGGCTCTCATAATCATCCCATCTGTCTCTCCCTGACAGGAGCTGTACATCAAGGTGTCATGTTTATGGCGTGTTTATGGAGAGTTATGCATTCTTTGAATTATAGCAGGGGGAAGTGCTATCCTTTCATCTAAGGGGAGCGGGTGGGACGCGATTGAAGGAATCGCTGTCAATCAAGCTGGTGTGAGAGACACGAGATCCTTTGAGGATGCAACAAAAGAAGTTTGATTGTATGAGCATTGGATGGAATTGAAAAATTCTAAATTCAATTTATTTACATTGCACAGAGACTGAATGAGCTCTCTTCAGCCAATGTTTATGCTTTCGCCAGGTGTTTTTTCTCAAATTAGATTTTGTTATCCTCGGGGAGAGAAAGCGTTGAGCCTGGCAAATGTTCTTGCATTGTCTTCTTTTTGAGGAATTATGGGGGATTGAAGCCTGCTGATCATATTAGCGAGGTGCTTCTCAGACCTCTTGGGCAGAGCCCAGGCAGCGAGCAGGAGATGAACCTCCTCTCTGGCACCCGAGCCTCCCTCTCGCTCCGTTTCTTCCTCTCCCTCTCTATCTCTTTTTCCTGTTCAGGCTTTCCTTTTCCCTCTTGCTCTCACCATCTTTCCCTGTTTCTCTTCGTCTCTCCTTCTCCTTGTTTTTCCCCCTTTCTTTCTGTCTTTCTCTCTTCCCTCCTCTTTTGTTGTTTGCCTTTCTCTATCACTCTGTCCCACTCTCTTCTGTTTCTCTCTACCACTTTCGGTGTGTGTGTATATGTGTTTGTGTATGTGTGTGTGTGTGTGTGTGTGTGTGTGTGTGTGTGTGTGTGTGTGTGTGTGTGTGCGTATGATCACTTTGCATGTGTGTGTGTGTATGTGTGTGTGTGAGAGAAAGAGAGCGCGACAGAGAGAGAGAGAGATTATCCATGGTAAACACCTCCAATGTTCTTCTCAGTACCCAGCTCACGCCGGCTCATGCCACTGTTAACTCCCCAGCTTCATGCCCCGAGTAGTGCCCTCTGCATCTGCCAGCCTGCCTGTCAGGATGCCAACAACCGCCCCCCCCCCCCCCCCCCCACACACACACACACATTCAAAGTGATCATACGCACACACACACACACACACACACACACACACACACACACACTCCACTAAACTCCTTAGCCACAACCCTACTCTCCCGCTCCCCAATCCCCTTACCTATCATCCCCTACGGGCACCGAGAGTGGCACAGCCCTCAACCCCCCACTCTGTTGCCAGCCTCATCCTCAGTCTCAGTAATTAAACGTGAGCTTGTTAAAATGGCTGCCTGGCTGGAACAGGGTGCCTGAGCTGAGCTTAGCACACCTCCTCCACACGGGCCTGTTTGAAGGCCTCCGCCTTGTTCCTGTTGTAGTGTTTGCGTGCTGCACCTCAGGCATTAACCCTTAGAACCCGATTGACGCAAAGTGCGTCAAAAAACACACCCTTTCTTCTCTGTTACATTGCTCCGCGACTGTTTATCGCAACGAGATAAAACCTTTATTGCCTGACAGAGAAGAAGTGGAGCTTTCCAAAGAGACTACGCACTTGTCTGTACGATCAAGTATGAAAATTTAAAAAAATCATGAAATTAAATCAAATTGCATCATATTTACAGTCTATACTTCTCTACGTTCACCTGCGCACCCATTACTTTCGTTTAAATTACTCGCGAACCCGTGATCGCATAGATATGGCAAGCATATCAGATGAAAGAGGAGAAAGAGGGCTATCCATTGGTACTATGGATATCGATCTTTCTGGCTTATAAAAACAGACGAAGTGACTGCAAAATATTAACGTCATGTACACAAACCAACGCTGCACACCCATTACTCTCGGAGTAATTACTCACGGACCCGTGATCGAATATATATGCCACATATGTTAGATGAAAGAGGAGACACAGAGCTATCATTTGATACCAAATACATCCTTCTGGGTTATAAAACAGACGAAGTGACAGCAAAATAATAACTTCATATAGCTGGACTTACCCCACGTTTTTGTCTGTTTTTGTGGCAAAGCATGTTTATAATCCAACGCTATCGTGTGTTTCTCTATGGCAAAACATGTTCATAATCCGGTTTTGAGATACTAGCAAATTCCTGCATGGCATCCAATTCAAGGCTCACATTGCATCCCAATTTGTTCAACAAAGAAACACCTTTTTTGCCTTTACTTTGTTCATGGCAATGCAGTAAAAAGTTGAGAATCATCATGAGTGCATACACCATAGTCACACATGCTAACAGGCAAACTTGGGTCAAGTCAGGTCAGATCAGTTCGTGTCACAGATATGGAGCGCAGAATGGTCATTTTTCAACGCTAAATAAAAAATGGCATTTATTTCCGTAAATCACACACCACATATTTCTGTAAATTGCTCAGCTCCAGAGTATCCCTCCAACATGGCAATTATATTGCCCGTTTCAGGACAGTCTGCCCTACACACACACATGAAATGCATGTAGAATGTAGAGCTATGAGCTTGCTGTGGTGAGATACAGGTCAAAATATAAGAATTTTTATAATATGATTTTTATATTTTAATTCTTTAAAAATCAAAATAAAATCAATGCTAGTACTAATACATGAAATGGCAGATCTGGATAGCCTAGACTCTGCTGAAAACAACAATATATAATATGTGTGTGTGGCACTTAAAATGACCAGAATAAATCCTTATGAATAAAGGTAGTGAAAATGCCCTAAAAACAGCTTAGGGTTCTAAGGGTTAATATTCATGAGGCATAAGGCATGTACTGGGTAATGTATGCATAGGAAGTGTCAAGAGTAGCTGGGATAGGTTTGGGGGGGGGGGTACCTCTCCAGGCGCATGTATGAGAGAAGGTGAGAACGAGATTCGTCCCCCTCAGGTGGTTTGTGGTGGTCACATAAAGGCCGTATCCCACCACAAAGGTTAGCAGTAAGAGCAAGTCAGAATGGATCTGTCATACAGAGTGGTTGGAAAAGGAGTTTTTCCTCTCTCTCTCCCCTCCCCCCCCCCTCCCTCCCCCTCTCTCTCCCCCACTCTCTCTATCCACACCAAAGGTTTTAGAAGCTCATTATATTTAGGTCAGAGCCACAGCAGTGGACAGCTCAAGCATGATCTACTCTTCAGGTCCTTCACCGCCACCCCACACGCTCTCTGGTCCAGATCATCATCGGCGTACGTTTAACAAAAAGGTTCTCTACCCTAGGTGTCATTAACGTCTAATGGCTTGCATGTTGTTGTTTTTGTGTTTTTTTTAGCTTAATGTGCTTTGGGTTTATTTCAGCACTGAGTTAATTTCACTAGTGTAGCTGATGAGAATTTAATGACTTCACCATTTCAAGCCTCGCTGCTTGAGTCCAAGGGGGTCACCCTAAAACCCAAGGAGATGTCCTGAGAGAGAGAGAATTTCTCTCCTAAAGGGACACATGTGCTTTTACATGATTGGATGATTTTGTTTATTGTTGTTAAAAATAAACTCCCTCAGAGGCTCTCACAGCTCTGACTTTATTGATCCCACACTTTTTAACATGTTTCATAATGTGGACTTGCACAATCACAGTAAGGTACGGAAATACTATCATGCCTCAAAGAGCATGTGACCTTGTTGTCAAACTGGAACCGTAAAAAGGCAAGAACTCGGTGATTAATTCCAATTAATCACCCTTTTAATCACTTTGTGAATTAATGAGCAGCTCAGTCAGCCATGATTGCAACACACCTAGCTCAATCTGCTTGCTTTTCTTAGTTAATTGTAGTTCATGGCATGCATATATTGTGATATATGTCAGGAATCAAATTTTTTACTTTTTCAAAATGGAAAATATAGAGTTAAAATGTGTCACTGTGTTGGGTCTTTGTTTTGTAAATGCACTGGTAATGCTTGTATGTATTCTGTTTGAGGTGATTGTATCTTCAGATATATTTGGAATGAAAAGGAGTTCTCTCAGGATCGGTGATCCCCAATATTCTTGTACTGGACGGTAGAGGATTCTTTGATGTAGATGTTATGATGTATAAATCCCAAATGTTATCTGGAAAATAAATTGCACGTTGTGCCGATGGGCGGTTTCTGCAGTCTCATTGACAATCTGATCAGCTCGGTCCCACAGAAACGATGTGAACATCTTTCATCTTCCCGGACAGAGAGTGGAGCGCTGTCGGATATTTGGTTCCTCCATGTCGTTTGCCTCCCTGCATCTGAAGATTAGTGGCTGTTTCATCAATATGAATGAGCCGATTAGGACTGTATGTGCTTTGGCAAATAGACCCACTGAGTTGGCAATCAGTTCTTGATGTGGCCCACCTCTTCTGTCCCCGATCGTCTTAAGTAGCCCACCTTCCAAAGAACCATTAAATTTGAGCCCATGTCATCATCGATGCATTTCTCACTCCTTGGAGATATGGCTGTTGTTCCTGTGTGCACTGATGGACTAATGCAAGCTATTTGTCCTGATGGTCCAGGAGTCAGGAATGATCCGTCTCCCCAGATGTGGGTGTTGTTGGCGGGGATGCTTTTTCTTCTACCTCCCCTTCTTCTACCTCAGACAATCAGGTGTCATCTCTTCCTCTCAGACACAGGGGAGTAGGCGCAGGAGTGTTTTGACGTCGCCAGGAAATTAATTAGGAGCTTTTGTTTATGCGCTTTGATAGACTTCACTGGATTCCACGTCTGTGTGCTCCCCCAAGGAGAGCTGTGCCTTCCCACTGATCCAGGAGCAGTTTTTGTTCTGTCTGTCTCCTGTGGAATGCCTATGTGATGTCACCAGTGCTCAGAGGACCCTCCTTGCACCAACCTTCTGTGGAGACAACAGTCTGCCAGTTAAGCCTCATTAAGGTCAATGTCTCATTTCTCCTTGCCAGAGTGGGCTGCCAATGCGATTTATTTTTCGAGCAATTAAAAAAAAAACACACACAGAAAGTAGGTTAGAATAATTCACGTCCATTCTCCCTGACATACAGTCTAAAAATACACTCATAAACTTCTTTTTCTCGCCAGAAAAGAGGATGAAATGTTGTTCACAAAAGAGAGAGAGAGAAAGAGAGGGAGGGAATATAAAACAACGAGAGTGAGACAGGGGAAGCCAGGGAACACGGCAGGTCCACTGGAGCATGAATGGACACAGCGGTTCCCATCCAGTTGGCTAATGATGACTCCAAACAATGAGAGCAAATGTGGCCCAGAAAGATACGGCAGGCCCTATGTCTGGCCACGCCAGTGCAAGCATCCACCGAGGATAGTAATCAAGCGATTGTGGCAGCCTGCAATAGCTCAAATAAGTTTAAATGTGTTTCCACAATAGTGCCCCCACACCCCCATTCGTACTTGAATGAATGCTCAAATGCGAGATCATAGATCCAGGGCTCCTGTGATGAGTGCGCCAAAAAAGTCAAGGACGTTCGCTGGTCCTTTTATTCGCGGGGTCTCTCAATCCAGATTTCTTCCAAACAGAGAAAGTGTTTCTCCTTTGCGCTGATGATATCATGTTTGTGTCCACAGGCGTGACGACCGTGCTGACCATGACCACCCTGAGCATCAGCGCTCGCAACTCGCTGCCCAAGGTGGCCTACGCCACCGCCATGGACTGGTTCATCGCCGTGTGCTACGCCTTCGTCTTCTCCGCCCTCATCGAGTTTGCCACCGTCAACTACTTCACCAAGCGCGGCTGGGCCTGGGATGGGAAGAGCATTGTCAATGAAAAGGTAATGGCCGCCTCCATTTCGGCTGTCAGCCTCAATTTTCTCGCTGAAGCGTGCATTGATCCGATCGATGGGAAGGTGACATCCCATCACAACCCCGTGGTCATACAGCGCAGGGGGATTTCCACAAACATTGTGGCTTAATTATCCCCCTGGTGTCCCCGTGGTCTCAGCAGTGGTGTGCGCTCTGCTCTTGTTGCAGGGCTCCAAAATAAAACCCAAAAGCCATTGTGTGTTCAGGCCATAACCATACATCTTTACTTGAATAACTGTTATATTATATAATAATATATATATATATTGTTATATTATTAATACCAACGGGATAATTAACCCACAGTGTATGTAAAAAAAGAACTTACCATTGATTCTGATAATGTCTCCAAGGGGGGGGGGGGATTGTGGATTCAGCAGGCTTTTAGCCTCCTGTGAGCAATGGAGGCTAGCATCACTGGCTCTCCAAGTGGAACAGAGAACCAATGAGCTGTGAAGGGTCTCCGGTGGCGGAGGTCTGGACAGGGCTCTGTCCATATTGATGGTACTAAAGTGGGGTCTTAAACAAGGAAGAGTGCATTTCATTAAACGGAGGTTCATTCAGGATAGAGAGGATGCATGCACATTTGATATTAAGATGAATATCTTATGAATATAAACTGTTCATTAAAGAATAAAAGATGCAGAAAGAAAACCCTTGAAAGACAAAATGAGCAATTTTCCTGTGTTTTTAGTGGGTGACTTTTTTTTTATACTTTTTTATTAAAAAGTAACAAGAGTACAGAGAGAGAGAGAGAGAGAGAGAGAGAGAGAGAGGCCTCTGAGTCCTATTGTACATTCATTGACCTCCCTCTCGCCTTAAGTCCAGTTCTCCTCTTTCCCATCTGCTGATAGCGCTAGAGAGGATGCTCCTGGAGAAATGAATGGGCTCTATAAATACACGGCGCCGGCCAATCCTGACGGATGTGCTTTCACAACAAAACACACCATTTCAGATATTATCAGGCCAGGTACAAGCACTTGTTTTTGTATTTGCTCCGGAAGTGGCTGGAGATTAAGTTGTTACGATGTTATCGCCACGGCTTCAGAGACACTAAACCCTCTCCCCTCTCTCTCTCTCTCTCTCTCTCAGCCCCTCTGCATCCTCCAGGTCAGTTTGCTCAGCAGGTCAATTGAATTCTAATTAAGAGAGATTAATTAGACAGTAGCCAGTGTGTTTGTTTAAACATTTGATGCAACTGGACCACCAGACAGAAGAAGCCTTAGCTCAGCATGTGGCCTCTCTGAATAGCAGATTAAGGCATCGGAGCTCTCTAGTGCATCCCTCCACAAATGATTGCTGATCCATAGATACGGCGTGTGGTTCCCACAATGCAATTGTGCACTCGGCTGGTGGTGGGGAGTATAGAAAATTGCTTTGAGCTCCACTCGTAATAGAGATCGGTGTGTGATATCTTCATCCTTGCTGGTCAGTGCAGGACTGTCTGCTCATGAATTTCTTGGTTTATAAATTTCCGGAGCTCCTTTTCTTATGCCCTGACGTAATAATCTCATATCTTCACCCCCCCCCCCCCAAACCCTTATACTGTGTCAGCTCCTTCAAAATGAATGATATGTGTGCAGGGTTCATGCATTGGGTATTCATGAACGTCCCCAGCCCACCCAAATTATACAGAATAAATGTCATCAGGCCAATCAAACGAGACACTCTGTTAAAGCCCCTGTGTCTGGAAGATAATGGAATGTCCACAGTTTGAATAGGCTCAAAATGAAGAGAGACATATTTGGTTTCCAGGAACTCAAATGGGCCTGTTTGGTGAGCTAATAAGAAGCCTGTCAGTTCTTATATTTCATGCAGGTTATTGTCATTCACTGGACCTAACATGTATTAAATTGCATTGAAGTATGCGTTTCAGTTTTTGGAGAATGGGTATCCTCTCCTTTATTAAGTTATACTTGAAAGAAAGGAACTAATGAAATAAGTCCTATGTAATCTTTCTTTTTATTGATAAATGTAATTTAAGTCAGTAATTTATATTACAACTGGATTTAGCTGCACATTGAGGAATGTCCCCCCACTTTGTAATGCATTTATATACATTAGCATTATTTATGCATAACTTGTGTTGTGTACAAACTGCAGACCCCATCCAACGCTTTTCCATAGTACTTAATGATAAATGTGCACCATAACCCATTTGTCATTAAAACGGCACAATTATGAGGGGTCTCATCACATGCAGATCTAGACTCTCTTCCAGTGGCCTCAAAACTTCTTCCAGATGTAATTAGCAGATTGAATTAATGAGACCCGACCAAAGAGTCCCACCCTTATTTCCTGTTAAATTGTTAATGGTGTATGGCTTGGCAGTATAGCTGACACCCCACTGCTCCTCGCACTGCAACAGTTTTGCATTTAGATTAATGCATTAGCCTCTCCTCAATCTCATTAATTAACATTGTGCCGCTCCCAAGTGTCTATTCATCAAGCACAGCTCTGGGGAATGGCAGCTGTCCAGAAGTGTCCCTTTCTTAAGATGTGTGGGTTTTATTTTATTTTTTATTTAGTTTCATTATTTTATATTTTTTGGTCTCTATCAAACACCAGGAGGCCCATGCCAGACGTGCTGGACGCTCCCAATCAGATGGCATCAGCATGAATCAGCAGAAGTTCTGCCAGGAGACCTCGAGAGGCTAAAATTATTTTGTCAATTGCATTAACAAATTAATAGCATTAGCTAAACAGTAAAACAAGAAGCACGTTCTGCAATGGGATCAGTGGGTGTTGAGTGCAACCCTTGTCAGACTTGAGGAGCATGTTCATGCTCTCAGACTTCCAGACAGCAGGTTTTCTAATGCGAGAGGTTCAGATAGGTCTTTTTTGAGCTTTGCCTCCTTTGTAAACAAAGCTGGCTTTCTCATTTAGCTCAGCTTGATGGCAAATTAGACAGTGATGCAACCTCTTTACAAATATATCATGTCTAACAGTCATTTATCTTTATCTGTCTCTTTCTCTCCGTATCTGTCTCTTTCTCTCTCTGTCTCTCTCTTTCTATCTTTCTCTCTCTCTGTTTTCTTTCTTGCTCTCTTTCTCTCTCTCCTCGATTGCTCTGCATAGAAAAAAGAGAAGGCCTCAGTGGTGAAGAAGAACAACGCGTACGCCGTCGCTGTGGCCAACTACGCCCCAAACATCACCAAGGACTCTGTGCTGCCCACCATCGCCAAGGGCGGCGCCGGCGACCCCAACAAGCCCAAAGGGGAGGGCAAGCAGGAGTGCAAGAAGTCCTTCAACAGCGTGAGCAAGATCGACCGCATGTCCCGCATCCTCTTCCCCATGCTCTTCGGGAGCTTCAACCTGGTCTACTGGGCCACGTACCTCAACAGGGAGCCCGTCATCAAGGACATGGTGCCCTCGACCTAAAGGCACGCCCTGCCTCCCAACCCCGTGGTGTGGTCTGAGCTGATCAAAGAGTGAGACCAGAGACATACCAAATACCCCCTAGAGACTGCTGATTCTCCTGTGCACGCGTCCGGTCCAGACGCAGTGAGGCAGACAAGTTGTGGATAGTTTCCAGGTCTTCTCTTTCCTTTCTTTTTTCTACATCTTTTTCTGCAGTGCTTTTGGACTGACATTTGCCTTTGTAAATAACGTGTGTATTTATAATAATCTAAGGTTAGGATTGGGGAAGGGTGGGACAGTCACTAGTACTTGTGTCAGTATGTTTATAATTTTTAGTTTGTGATATTTTGGCAGTGTTTAAAGAGCAGTATCTCAGAACTAGTTATTTTTTTGGGAGAGCTTAGACATAGTACAATATCGCTGTACTGTATTTATTCACAGTTCTTTCTGTTTTCTCTGAAACGTTGCCTTTCTATTGGTTCTGTGATGGTGCTTGTTGTGGGATGGCATTACACATGTATGATCATAACTATAGTCATTTACAGGCAGAAACTCAGATGACCGGTTTGATGACCAGGATTCTTAAACTGTAATCACCGTTGTTTAGGCATACATAGTCATTGAAGTTAATTTTGAACTTTCAAACAATATGGTTTTATTCAAATACAAAAGCATGTGGTTTATTGAGCTTTTTACGGACGTAAAAGCCTCATCACCTTCACAGAGGACAAAGCTATGTCTTTTTTCTTTTTTGGTTTGACACAAGTGCAGGTTTAGCTTCAAGTGTTTTTGTTTGTTTCTGATTTCAACCTTCTCTCTGTTTACTCTTCTTAATTTTCTAACTGACTATTCTTTTTATGGTTTCAAAGTAAGTGACTGCAACAAAGTTGATCACAACAGCTGTGGTTTTGTGAACTGATCATTTGATAAAATGATGTTGCATCTCAAGATGTTTGGCTTGCATGCACCGAATTATTTCTACGACTACAAATGTGGTTAACATTGGACTTGCAACATGGCAACTAGTAGAAGGCTGTGGGTGCTTACCTCTCATTCTAATCACTTTGGTGAAGTGATCGGATTTTCTAACAGTGTTGAATGGACCAAAACACCTGCAAGTGCTTCAAGTCCTACTGCATGTTTGATAGTGAAAATTGCATTTATATTTTGGGTTTATTAACTTTTTGACAACAATGACAGGCAGATTTTTTCTATATTCCATATAGGTTGTCATTAATAGCACTTGTCTGTCCTTGCACTTCTTGTTATCATAGATTAGAACTCAACAAACAACCGCCACTAACTGTAAATATCCATGTACTCACTGAATTCTTAGTAGCAACTCTCACACCCCAGTACTTAATTTTTGTCTGACATCAGTGTTCTGAATTAGTTCAGTAACTAATATAACACATATGCACGTACATTTTTTAAATTATAGACAACCCTTCAGCAGTCATGTCTATATTAGTGTAGAATTAATTGATTTCAGAAATGAGAGCCAACAACCATTTGCATAGCTTTCTTACCTGCATCATTGGCTGTGCAGATACTGTTTAAGCAATAACATACAGATGGAATGGCAACGTAGTTCATACCGAGAGCTGCTGTAAGCATAGGAATGTAATAGAACTTTTATTTTGAAATTGACTGCTTCTTTTGAGAAAGATTTATTTATTTATTTATTTATTTATTTATTATTTTGTCTTGCAGGGTGACTTGCAGACATTTTAGTTGAGTTTACAAAATATATTTCATATATTTCATAAATTATATCACATTATTTTGACCATCCTACACACTTTGATTACTTTGTCCAGCATGGTTCATTCTTGTGTCATACATGTTGTAAAAAACCTGTTTGTTTGTTTGTTGAAATTTCTGGGAGCATTGTGGGCTGGTGTCCAAAACTATTCCACCTGGTGTCTTATCCCTGCTTGGTCAGGTTCTGTTTTATAAATATGATCTTTACTCATATCTTCTCTTTCAAAGGCTTCTTGCTATAAGGCTGAATTAAAAAAAATAATGATGCACTCAGGTTGTGCTTGAATCCTTTCATTCCACATGTGATTCAGATGGCACTTTACACTGTAGGGAAAAAACATATTTGTTTGGAAATAATTTTACATAAAAGACACTGTTGTTTCATGTTTGATGAATGACACCCTCCATCAGTATCAGTATAAATTATCCCACGGCGTATTGGTGCAGGTAGTAACCAATCATTCAGATATCCAGAGTTGCTTTTATATGCCAGAACAACTGTTATTCGAGTAATTATAGTTTCTCAACAGGATTTTAGATGGTACTTTTGAATTTATAGCTTCAAAAGATGTGCTGCCATTTTAATAGCTATTTGTTCATCCTTATCTTGATAAAAGATTCTTACACACACAGAGCCCCCACTCCCCTCCCCCAAGGGACTCCTGTGGTGGATTTGACAAGCTGTCCTCTCCCCTGAGCTCAGTACTTGATGGCGAGGGCAGGGAGGCTTTGGTGGTACAGACATCGGAGATCACACACACCCTCTATCTCTCTATTTTTTTATCTTTCTTTTTTTTCTCACTGGGTCTCGTCTTGTCTTGACTGACACAGTTGTGATGGAGTGCTCTGATTAAAACTCCTGGTCCTGTTCACCCAGAAATGGGCTTCTAAAAATGGCAGAGGGAGAAAGGAGAGAGGTCATTATCCAGGGTGCACCCGTCTTCATCACTCAGCTACTGAAGACAAGGAGCCTTCTGACAAAAAGACAAGCAGGAACCTGGAAGATGGTGTCATTCTACCTTTCATGTCCCCGGGAATAAAAATGAGGTCTCTCACATGGATCACATCTACCTAAGGATGAGACCTCTTTTCATGCCAACGCTGTGTGAAATTGATGGGGCTGATATGGTAATAGGAGGAGCCACAGGTTGTGTTTGTCAGTGAACTTGAGTGGCAGTTTTAATTAACTCGTTTCATATATTGCCACTTACATACTGAATCAAGGGTGTCAAGGCGAACTAAATTGAAAGTGATAATTTATCAAAAACCTTCACTTTGAAATGTACACCTATGTTGTGCCACTTGTGCCCCCTTTGCAGTTATTGCTTCAAAGAAGTGCAGTCAAGCTCCAAAAGCAATTGTGTTTGCCTACAAAGGCTCTTGTTGACGACCACCACCAAATTTAAAGAAAAGCCTGGGCAAACCACTGTCTCAATACAAGAGTAGAATTTGAATGCTGAGATACACGATATCTGCACTGTTGAGTGTGGATGATGATAACGACCAGGGGCTGAAATTGCTGTTGCACACTTTGATGTTTGAGAGATCAATAATAAACCATTCACGTGGTGTATTTGAACATACATATAAGGTTTAAAATCAGGGGCCTTTTCTGAAAATTCAATCTGTAGCCTACATTGCTAATTGTCCTTTGTTAGTGAAAGAGAAATAGAAAGGATTGAGTTGTTGTCCCTATTGTACTTTCCATTTGAGTAACTACTTGTTAGCTTCCATTAGGGTCATTCAATTTCCATTTAGGCCATGAATTATAGGCACATATAGCTTGTCAATAGTAAGCCAGGTACTATAGCTCCTGACTGAGACACAAAAGCACGTATCCAGCTCTCTCTCTCTCTCTGTCTCTCTCTCCCACTCTCTCTATCCCTCCCTCTCTTTTCTCTCTCCAGCAACATGAGCTCACAGATGGCGTCTTCACGTGGCCTATTTTTGCCACCTTTCAGTCATCGCCATGATAAAGTGAAGACGTCGCATGGCATTAACCCATCAACTCCCTCCCTTCATCAGAGATCCGGGAAGAGGAGCTTGAACTCCATAGAGGACTGGGAGCTAGGGGCTGGGGGCTGGGGGCTGATGATGCGGATGGCAGTGTGTGTGGAGCAGGGGCAGCAGATTGTTGGTTTGAGTGTCAGCTGGAGTCTGAAAATGAGGAAGTCATTTCCATGTTATTTGATTGATGCCAAGCGCTTAAGTTGTCAACAGCTATAGCCATACTCATTGCCTGGTTTCAAAAGGCAGTCAACTTCACTTTCCAGTCCCCCCCCCCCTTCTTTTCCAAATGAAAGACAAGCTCCTGTCTCCAGTTGAGGCCTTGGCAGCAGGGATTTGGCAAACACTGCCCATGTGTACTTGGGGGGGGGGGGGGGGGGGGGGGGGAAGAAAGAGAGACCATATTTTAGACAACTACATGACAGTAATTATAACTTTTAATAATTATCACAACTGTGTCATTGATTGTGCAACTCCGCAGACGGGAGGTGGAATAATAATTGGCTACATCAGAGTGTTCTCTGCTGATGGGAATGCGTTCCATTCCCAGATGCAATGACGGAGGTTTATTTTGCTTCAGAACTTATTTCAACGAAATATGTGGAGGCTGTGTTTGTACCCCCCACTCGATCAGTCCATAGAGCTTATTGTTAGAATAATAGGAAGTCTGTTCGCGTACACGTTATTTTCTACCAGTTCCTGCTCTATTGAGCATGATAATTAAAATATAGCTACATTCCCCAAACTCCAATGAGAATGAAATTATGATTAGAATTTCTCCATCGCACTAATTTAGGCTTCCTGCTCTTCTCTTAAAGGAGAATTCCGGTGTGATATTGACCTAAAGTGTATCGAAACATGATACCGAGTGTGAACGTATGTCTCATAGCCCATCTCGGCTTGTCCCCTGCACTCCAAAATCTGGCGCTAGTTAGCCGATGCTACCAACATCTTTTTCAATAGTGGTGCTTCGGCATCGGGCTAGCCATGCAAATAAATCACTGTTTTACACCCATTTACGAGGCTCAATGTATCTCCACACTTCATTGGTAGACTGCCGAGGGCCCTGACATTTAAAACGAGACATTGAGAACTTTGAAAAAGCACTGGTAGTTTACTTACAAGACGATTTATACAGACAGTATCTTCACGAAGTTTAGCGTTTGCAGCCATCTTGAATTTAGTCACGATAAGTCGAGCAACGAGTAAGAATGAACAGCTATGATAAGGGATCAGATTCCAAAAATAATTCAGTGGAAATGCATGGATTCCAGTTGCTGCTACTGGAAGAAACTGGAATCCATGCATTTCCACTGAATTATTTTTGGAATCTGATCCCTTATCATACCTGTTCATTCTTACTCGTTGCTCGACTTATCGTGACTAAATTCAAGATGGCTGCAAACGCTAAACTTCGTGAAGATACTGTCTGTATAAATCGTCTTGTAAGTAAACTACCAGTGCTTTTTCAAAGTTCTCAATGTCTCGTTTTAAATGTCAGGGCCCTCGGCAGTCTACCAATGAAGTGTGGAGATACATTGAGCCTCGTAAATGGGTGTAAAACAGTGATTTATTTGCATGGCTAGCCCGATGCCGAAGCACCACTATTGAAAAAGATGTTGGTAGCATCGGCTAACTAGCGCCAGATTTTGGAGTGCAGGGGACAAGCCGAGATGGGCTATGAGACATACGTTCACACTCGGTATCATGTTTCGATACACTTTAGGTCAATATCACACCGGAATTCTCCTTTAAGCTGACAAGCTCAGGCTGCTCATATTAATTGCACGCGTTCAAATATGGCTCAAATAAATATTTTGGCAAAATTTGATTAGAAACACAGGGAAAGGCTGACATGATCATAAAAGGAAGCATGGAAATCATTTGAATATTATACATTGCATTTCACATTATCACTCTACACTCACAGGATTGTGTCTCTATCTAGAACATAGACACAGAAGTGCACAGCCCTGCATGCAGGACAGAAATATGTGGAGGTTCTTTTCAGGTTGCATGTGAGAATTTTTATCTATAAATCAGAGTGAGAAATCTTTCTCCCAACTCCTTCAATTCCCTGGTTATAAGTGAGAGGGGAGGATGATAGGGGATTTATTAATGTGTTTCCAGCTTGCGCCCACACACACGCACACACACACACACACACACACACACACACACACATGCACGCACGCACGCACACACACAAACTCTCTCTCTCAGACACACTCATGTGCACATGTTTGTGTGCACATCATGCACATGAAAACACACACACACACACTCACACACACACCAGCAGTTTCTCACACAAATGATTAATATTGCATGAGATATTTTACAGTCTGGCAACCAAACTATTGCAGTTCCAATTCTCCCATTTATTTGTTGTTCACCATTATGATTTTAATAGGGACTTGCAGTCTGTCAGGCACAAAAGAAAGCCAAAATGACAGAAACATTTGCATTCAAATTGTGCAAATGAACACTTTCTAGTAGTGAGTCATAACGCACCACACAGCGATGTTTGCAATTGGTCTTCTTTCAGAGAAAAAGCAGAAATTGAGGATCACTCTTACCTCTTCACGACTCATTTGAACCACACAACAAAACCATGCATCAACAGAGGTTGAACACCTCTGGATCATGAAGGAACAATATCAGGCTAGAGGTGAAATAATTGGCTGCCATTTCCCATGCATGTGACATTAGCATTGGAGAGTGCAGTCAGCTGGCATGATTCACTCCATGGACATGATGAAAAGTGAATGAAAATGAATATGCATACTTGCTAATTCTCTGTACAGTAGATCCACTTAAAAATAAGATACTATGAATTGAGGCCAGATGTGCTAATCAAGGTGACATATTTTTCAGTAACACTGTTGTATTTGGTATTTGGTGAAGTGGTAATGTATTATTGTCACCCTTCCTATCTGTATCACAGTGGCCCTGTTAATGTAGTCCTTATCACTTTCATTCAGGGCCATAATATGATTGATATATAAGCATGTCCTGTTTGTGTTGGCTGAAGATACTGGCACCTTTCGAGTGTTTGGAACGGGACACCATGTTTACGAGGCATCAGGAATGGAAAGTGAAGGCGATACAGACAGCGGCGCTGAAAATTGGATTGGAATTGCGAGGCCTGGGAGCTTGATGGCTCTCAAGTGTTACAGTACCTATCTAAATTCAACATCATTCTGGTGGCTTGGCTTTCTGCGCGCCGACCTGTCAAACATTGATACTGCATCCCCAGGGGGGGGCCTCTCTCTGTGTGCCTGCCTGAGGATGTGCTGCGGCCCCTGTGTACCCTGGGAGAAAAAAACAGAAAACAGCAGTGACAGGAAAGGAGTCCGAGAGGATCTTCTGAGAAAGCCATTAGGTACCAGTCCCCGTGCTTCCTCCGTGTGTTATTTACCGGGGAGAGAGAGAGAGAGACAGAGGAAGAGAGAGAGAGAGAGAGAGAGAGAGCTGCAGTGCTGCATGCAGGGAATGAGAAACACCTTGGAGCATCACATCACAGGAGCCTTTTCTGGAATGTGGAAAAGACACGTCACGCCTTCACCACCATGTCTACCTCCAATGTGTTGGACTGCTTCACTATGGTGAAACCATTTAAAAAAAATAGGTATTGGCCAAGAAGTGTGTATTATTCTCTGCAAATGTCTATATGCTCTGCTTCACCGTGACGGCATCACTAATGGACACAGTAGTAGCCATGGCAAACAGTGGTGCCGGCATATATCTCTCCATTCTGTTTGCTTGATCAACTGCGCATGTTAATCTGTGCTGCTCTCCCATGCTGTGGTTCCTTTGCTCTGTTTCTCCACACTGTTTTCCTGACTCTCTATTTTTTTTTTTTTTCTGTCAGCCGTCAATGCATGGCGGGTGAAAAGCACTACCAGCATTCTCCCCTAGACACTCCAATAGCAGGTGACTGTTGGAATCCATCACCCACATCAGGGCCACATCTGTGCCGCGCCTGGGCCAGTGTCTACCTCCGCCTGAGCAAACCGTGATATAGATCCCCTCCCCTGGCTCTTAGACTCTCTCCCTCAGTCTCTCTATTCCAGACAGAAAATTGACTTTTTCCCCCTACCTTCCATCTCTCTCATGTCAGACGCCAGGCGACTGGTTTCTGTCCATCTCGCTGACGCTGAGCTCGACTGGACTCCCCGAGTCTATTTAGTGCCACGCCATGTATGCTGACATTTTGACATTTTTACCGATTCAGAGGCAAGACCGCTGCACTGTCTGTAGTTACCACAGCAGTGCAGGGGATACCCTTATCACCCTCTTTTCTATATAAATTATATCTGGATCAACATCCCATCATTTGTGTCTCATCAGCATCCATCTCTCTCTCTCTCTCTGTCTCTGTCTCTCCCCACCTCTCTCGGCTCTGCAGTTTCCACCAACAGGAGTTTAACCTCATTTCAAAGAAGCCCCTCCATTTTTAAAACCAGCACATTCTTATGCGGTGCCAACATGAAGAAAATATATTTGATGGTTAAATAGTGAATATTACTATCAGTGACAGTTTACTTGGATTAAAACTGATGATCACACAGATACCAGACAATCTGAGACAGAAACAGAATGCACATGCATATGAGAGTGAAATGGGTAGAAATGCATGGAGCATTACATCTGTGTTCTTATTTAGGATGACACAGGACCTTGAGTGATCTGTTTATTTTATACAACAACTGTGTAATTACAGGACTAAAAAGCGAAAATCAGCCAAAAAATTAACTTCGCAGTAAGTAGATTTATATTGCAAAGAGACACCACAAAAGCAACACTAATTGTTAGTATAAAAGGCAAGTAGCCCTATGATGCTGGCACAGTCCTGTGGTGTTTTCAGGATTAAGCACAGACCTGAATGTTGTCTTCCGATCATATTGTGTGGTCTGAACTAACTACTGGATCATTTACATGTTAACATGAGTGCTTCCTCTGAATACTCTATAAGTCTAAAGTCAAACTAATGCCCTGCCAAAGATCTACCATGTCATCCATCTACTTCTAAGAAGTGGTCTCCTCTAAGAAGTGCAGGCTTCAAGGTTTCCTGAGTGATCTAGTTTGCAAGCTGTCACTCCAAACAAATGGACTACTTCCTGTGTCTTGATGAATGTGCCGGAATTCTCTATGGCGTTCCATTAGTGCCAAAAATAATGCCTATGTCGACTAAATATTGCTTTTGTCAACTACTTATGTCCACTGAAGATGTCTATGCAACATTCACTTTACGACAGACGTGACAAACCGGCCTTGTTCATGTCATTGCTCACCTTACAAAACGACACCCCCTAGTGTTGACTGTGATGTTGTGCCATGACTCTGTTGTTGCACATGTCGTCAAGTATGTCGACTTGCCTGTTGTTTGATTCTGCTGTTGTGCATGTCGTCTTCTGTGTCGTTTGGATCCGCTGTTATGCATGTCGTCTTCTGTGTCGTTTGGATCAGCTGTTGTGCGTGTCGTCTTCTATGTCGTTTGGTTTTAATGTTGTGCATGTTGTCTTCTGTGTTGTTTGAATCAGCTGTTGTGCATGTCGTCTTCTGTGTCGTTTGATTCAGCTGTTGTGCATGTCGTCTTCTGTGTCGTTTGATTCAGCTGTTGTGCATGTCGTCTTCTGTGTCGTTTGGATCAGCTGTTGTGCATGTCGTCTTCTGTGTTGTTTGAATCAGCTGTTGTGCATGTCGTCTTCTATGTCGTTTGGTTTTGATGTTGTGCATGTCGTCTGCTCTGTCGTTTGATTCTGCTGTTGTGTGTCGTCCTCTCTGTCGTTTGTTTTTAATGTTGTGCATGTTGTCTGCTCTGTCGTTTGATTCTGCTGTTGTGTGTGTCATCCTCTCTGTCGTTTGCTTTTAGGGTTTAATTTTGTGGTTTGATGTTTTGGGTTTAATGTTGTGTCGTCTGCTGTGTCATTTCATTCTGCTGTTCACCACCCCCCCATCAAACGTGGATAAACCAATCGCGGCTCAGCACCAGGCACTCTCGGCCAACTTCAGCCCAGACAGAGCTCGAACTGCCGAAATTCTATCGAAATTGGTTGCAGTTCACCTTTAGTTCCTCTAGGGGCGGTCGCAAAAAAAACGTCCCCCCACTGCTTGTTTCACTTCACCAAAAAAAAAAAAACTCACGGACCACCTAGCTAAAAAAAAAGAGTAGACCTACTTCAACAGTATATTATACAACAGTTTACTCACTGAACCACCTTGCTTATTGTGTCAGAGGATTTATATGATTTAAACTGGCATAGCTTACATAGTTCAATATTGCAAACAACTCATCTATATTATATTTTACCAGGTCTGCTCGCGTACCACCTGTGGTTCCTGGACCACACTTTGAGAAACACTGCTGTATTTTGTGGTTGTCAAAAGAGTGTTAGCCTTACCGGGCAACAGCTTTGTTACTTGCAAATTTAGATACCCAATATTTACAACATCGTCTCAGATATGTCAGCATGCTGTGGCCTACAGATCTAGTGTTAAGGCATTTCTGTTAGTGTCCTATTCAGTTATTTTGATAAAATAAAAGTTGCCACCACAGCATTGATAAAATTGTAAGACTCAGCCATAATCATGTGTCAAATGTTAAAAATAAGTTCTATCAATACACAGCCACTGTTTCCATAACACACTTGCAACTCAATAGGCAATCAACCGTTTCAATAAAACAGTTGCAACTCATATTTTAAATAGCTGGTGAGACTGCAGCATAAAAAGGTGACTGATACATTTTAGATATTTTATTCATTTTTCAATGTGTGAAACAAGTGCTCTTTAGAGAACATCTACTCTCATAGCAACACTTACAAGTCTTACTGATCCTAGCACTCACCAGCCGTTTTAAACTGACAAGTAACTGTTAAAAACAGCACTCACCGACGCACTTATTCTTACTGTACTCTAATGTTTTTTTTTAAACTGTCCTAAAATTGTGAGAATTGTTCTAAAAACTTACTGTTTACCATGTTGTTAGTCGCTTTGGTTAAAAAGCGTCAGCCAAATGTAATGTAATGTAATGTAATGTAAAAGTGTGTGTTAACAAAAAAACTAGGGGGAAAAACAACAAAAATACCAGAAGGGAGATGTGGTGGGACTGCAACATAGAAAGGAGGTTTGACACTCATTTATATTTTCAAAAAAGATTTCAGTTCCTAATGTCTGAAGTGTGTGTGTGAACAACAGAAAATACACAATGTGCAAAGGATGGGTAGCTGTCTATAAACTCTGCACACCTATAACAGGGACAAGCTAAGGAGGATGCGGCACGTTTGATGGAGCCAGGAATGTTAGGGGAGGTGTTGAAGATGTTGAAGCTGAAGGCTGTTCATCCTACTGTACACCTTTCTCGTCCTCAGCATCCTTGGTCCTAGGTAAGCAGAACAGGCACAGTGGAGAATGGAGGGAGAGAACAGAGCAGGTAACATTCAGTTTATACTTGGAACAACTTCACATTCACAGCTGCCACATTAAGTCATAACCATAGACCAAAGCAAGAGGCCATCTCCAGCAAGACCCACCACACACAGCCAACCACCTTACATCCACACATAAACTGTAACGATAACATGAAGACAGATGTTGTTGGGGATGACTTTCTGAGCGATGTTGAGAACAGTACAAAGCTGACAGCCAACCAAAATCCATAACATTTTAGCTATCATATTCAAGGACAGACTTTTCTTAATTGGTCAGTGAGGATACTTATTATAGTAATCGTTCCTGATGTGAACGGCCATTAACACAGAGACAACCATACTCATTTATCCTTCATGACTGCCAACCCACTCCCATTTCAGTGTCCAACCTGCCATGCACGTCTTTAGTAGAGTGACCAGTGCTGTCCTGAAACACCTGGTTGAGGAGGAGAAACGGTCACAGTCCTCCCTGAAAACATCATGGTTCCTTGAGGAAGTAGACCACCGGTTCGACCTTGTCGTAATTGCCCTAAGCAGATTGAAAGAGAATGAGTTAGAGAAAGCCATAAACTTGCATTGGGACACCTTCCATCTTTTTCGTGGCCTGAAGATTGGTCACAAGGGCAGCTGGATACCAGTTCAAAACGTAGTGGTGACTGCTGCAACATTAATCCTGGAAGTAAGCCAGGTACAGAAGTGCATTCTCAACAGTAGCTTGTACGAGGAATGCCTGGAGAACACTTTCAGCTGCATCAGACAGAGGAATCCTGTCCCAACGCCAGTGGAGTTAACACAGTTGTCCAGTTCCTCTCGATGGTCAAAACCGGAAGCTACCTCCTGGACTTCCTGGATATCAAGGAGACCATCTGCAATCTTGGTCTGAGGGAGGAGGAGAGGAGCTGATAAACACTACAGCAACACCTGACTTAACAAAAACAGATACTACTGTATTATATCATATTGCAGGATACAGTGTTAAGAGGGTCAACAGCAATTGACTTAGAGTAATGCCAGCATGCTGTAACAGGAAATGGCAATGACAACACACTTCTTTCATGCTATGACCTAAAAAAGAAATTTTCAGCACATACATTAGAAGCAAAATCAAATAAGGCACCAAGGAAGGAAAAGAGAACGGACGATTGGCACCTTGGGAGCAAGGTTCAAAACAGAGAGGCAAGGAAGATGTACTTGGCCTGTCCGTTCCAGCTTCAGGGAGCCCCCAGCAGCCTAATCTTCATGCCAACCACCACTACATCACTCCAATAACCATCCATCAACCCGGTGAGGTATCTGCTGTACATGTGGTGTTTACTCAATGTCTTGATGAAATCATCACCCAATTAAGTCTGATGTGAGCTCTGAATATCATAACCATGGGTGTTAGCTACACATGGTGATGGAAATATTGAAAAATGTTAGGTGGTTTCACTACTAACAATTAGAACTTCAGCGTAACATTTATAATATTAATGAGGTAGGTGTTAGCAAACCTGTGAGTTCCCCTCCCCACTGTGACTGTCAATAGCACATCCTGTTAAGGACAAAGTCCCTGGAATATCACTGTAGCTCCCTGCCTGAAATGGGGCTTTGCTTGCTACGTAATGATTCAATAACAGCCGCAGATTTACCATGCCATTATCAGATGAATTATACCTAATTTTTTAATGGGTGGCAGGGCTGTACGTTAACGCTTTCGTTGTTAGCACTGGTGCTACAGATCCATACAAGGTAAAAAGGACATATATCCACAAAAGGTAAAAAGGACATTTTATCCTTCTTATAAAGATTACTGACCTAATGATGGGCAATGTCCTCTTGTCACTTCAGCCTCTCTCGGCATCTGCAAAGCTCATATGCATTTAAGAAATTATTTGGCAGATACAGCAATACAAATTATTCCATCAACATTACATCAAGAACACAAACCTGAACTGGTGAGACTTTAAAAGTGCAAATTTACAGGGAAATAAATTATCTGAAAGCAGTTGGAGCAAAAACTCCTATCTAGCTATATCAGGTTCAAAGCAAATGTAGCACATAAATTTACTCCACTGTTCATCTGCATAACAGTAATCGCAAACTCGTTGATAACCAGCACATCTGAATATAGTTACCATGCTGAATGAAACGTATTTGATCAAAATCACGTTGGTGTCCTAGCTCATAGCATGTTTAACGTTAACACTAATGTCAGTGAGCTGTCTCGCTAACGTTAGGTAACGCTTCGGCAAATATCATTATAAACGTAAAATCCCATTGATAACCAATCTAATTAAACAACGTCGTACTTAACACTGACATTATTAGGCAGACAGCAATGGAATTGAATGAGGCCAACTGGCGAATGTCAATTTGTCAAAGTTTGGCACTGTTGAGCTCTCAGCACAATCAGAAGTGACTTGGGAATATCTCAATACCCATTTTTCCATGGTCTTCTAGTTCAACAAATCACGCAGACCACAAGTTCCAGTTCACTTTTCATGGTGTTGATGAAGTAGGGTAAAACTGAGAAATGAAAACACAACATTTATCCTATTAAATAAGCTGTCTACAGAAAATTACCCTAGCTGCTAAGTTAGGTTCGCCAGAAGGCTAGCACTAACGTGACTAAATACCCTTCGGCGGTGTGCTAATTCGTTTACAAGTTAACATTAAATAACTGACATTAATTACATTATATTTCTAATAATCTCGTAAACATAGCATTTCATTCACACGTACCAACGATGCTTTCAAAAGCCAACTTGAAGCTTAAAGAGGTTTGAAACCAGTGCAGATCACCATAACTTTCCGATCCAGTGTGTAACGATAACGTTCGTTGAGTCCAAGGCATATGACATCATCAGACAAAGACGTAAGTATCCGAAGCGCTACCCACTTTCACCATTAGATGGCATTAGTGTACCATTACTCTCGTCTCTGATTACTAAACCAGAGCTAGACATTCTCTGACTAAACCTTAAAAACATGGAATTACATTCGTTGAACACAGGACAAAAATGCATTTAACTGAACATGACACGGCCTAGTTTGTGTGCCCTTTTGTGTGCCATTTGTGTGCACCTCATGTTTTGCTAAATTAAAGACTTTTCCTTAACTCTGTTTATTCAGTCCAGTCCAGTGCATCAACTGATCAACTGGTCAGGATAACCCAAGCTGTCAGATGACTCTATCTCGAATGGATGGCCTGTTGAACAACAGAAATACATAAATTACAGAAACAGCAAAAAAAGAGCGAAACTAACATGTCTTACATATACATTTTCAATTTCCCTTTGTCTGCAGCCTGCCATTTTGGCTGAAAACATTACATTTGAATCACATTGGGCAACCCGTTGACAGTAGGCCTAAAGTACATTCTCACCTTTACCGACAGTAGCCTGACCAGCTTAGTGGATGTAGCATTTACTGCATAGGCCTATATAGGGTGTAGGAAACTTTTGGATGGGAGCAGAAAATGTATCATGCTCTGCAAGAACATTTCGTCATTAACTCCTTTGATAATTATGGACTGGATTAAATGACCACAATGAGGAGAGTGTAGGCCTAAAGGGCTGATGCTCTACAGAGACCAGCGTTTATGGCCACCTCCTTGTTGTCCCTGTCAAAGCAGCCATAGAAGTGGTTCAGCTCATCAGGCAAGGAGGTGGTAATTTATTTCATTCCATCAAAGGAGTTAATGACGGTATTTACTTGCTGATCCATGATAAATGTTCTGCTCCCATCCACACGTTTCCTATGCCCTGTATATACAGTAAATGCCATGTCCACTGAGCTAGAAGCTGGTCAGGTTACTGCCGACAGGACAATGTGATGCTAATGTGATTTTTTCAGCAAAAAATGGCAAGGCTGCAGAGAAAGGGAAATTGAAATTGTAATATGAAAGGCATGTCAGTTTCTCTCTTGCTATTTGCTGTTTTTGTCATTTATTTATTTGTGTTGTTCAACAGGTAATGCATTCCAGGCCTCCTCTGACAGCTTGGATCATCCTTATTTGATCAGTTGATGCACTAGGCTATATATCCTATTCTTCTCAATAAATAGAGTTAAGGAAAAGTCTTTAATTTAACAAAACAATAGGTGCACACAAATGGCATACCAAAGGGCATACAAACTAGGCTGTGCCATATTCTGTTGCATGCATTTTGTCCTGTGTTCAACGAATTTAATTCCATGTTTTTTACAGGTTTAGTAATCAGAGATGAGAGTAATGGTACACTAATGCCATCTAATGGTGAAAGTGGGTAGCGCTTCGGATACTTACGTCTTTGTCTGATGATGTCATATGCCTTGGACTCAACGAACGTTATCGTTACACACTGGATCGGAAAGTTATGGTGATCTGCACTGGTTTCAAACCTCTTTAAGCTTCAAGTTGGCTTTTGAAAGCATCGTTGGTACGTGTGAATGAAATGCTATGTTTACGAGATTATTAGAAATATAATGTAATTAATGTCAGTTATTTAATGTTAACTTGTAAACGAATTAGCACACCGCCGAAGGGTATTTAGTCACGTTAGTGCTAGCCTTCTGGCGAACCTAACTTAGCAGCTAGGGTAATTTTCTGTAGACAGCTTATTTAATAGGATAAATGTTGTGTTTTCATTTCTCAGTTTTACCCTACTTCATCAACACCATGAAAAGTGAACTGGAACTTGTGGTCTGCGTGATTTGTTGAACTAGAAGACCATGGAAAAATGGGTATTGAGATATTCCCAAGTCACTTCTGATTGTGCTGAGAGCTCAACAGTGCCAAACTTTGACAAATTGACATTCGCCAGTTGGCCTCATTCAATTCCATTGCTGTCTGCCTAATAATGTCAGTGTTAAGTACGACGTTGTTTAATTAGATTGGTTATCAATGGGATTTTACGTTTATAATGATATTTGCCGAAGCGTTACCTAACGTTAGCGAGACAGCTCACTGACATTAGTGTTAACGTTAAACATGCTATGAGCTAGGACACCAACGTGATTTTGATCAAATACGTTTCATTCAGCATGGTAACTATATTCAGATGTGCTGGTTATCAACGAGTTTGCGATTACTGTTATGCAGATGAACAGTGGAGTAAATTTATGTGCTACATTTGCTTTGAACCTGATATAGCTAGATAGGAGTTTTTGCTCCAACTGCTTTCAGATAATTTATTTCCCTGTAAATTTGCACTTTTAAAGTCTCACCAGTTCAGGTTTGTGTTCTTGATGTAATGTTGATGGAATAATTTGTATTGCTGTATCTGCCAAATAATTTCTTAAATGCATATGAGCTTTGCAGATGCCGAGAGAGGCTGAAGTGACAAGAGGACATTGCCCATCATTAGGTCAGTAATCTTTATAAGAAGGATAAAATGTCCTTTTTACCTTTTGTGGATATATGTCCTTTTTACCTTGTATGGATCTGTAGCACCAGTGCTAACAACGAAAGCGTTAACGTACAGCCCTGCCACCCATTAAAAAATTAGGTATAATTCATCTGATAATGGCATGGTAAATCTGCGGCTGTTATTGAATCATTACGTAGCAAGCAAAGCCCCATTTCAGGCAGGGAGCTACAGTGATATTCCAGGGACTTTGTCCTTAACAGGATGTGCTATTGACAGTCACAGTGGGGAGGGGAACTCACAGGTTTGCTAACACCTACCTCATTAATATTATAAATGTTACGCTGAAGTTCTAATTGTTAGTAGTGAAACCACCTAACATTTTTCAATATTTCCATCACCATGTGTAGCTAACACCCATGGTTATGATATTCAGAGCTCACATCAGACTTAATTGGGTGATGATTTCATCAAGACATTGAGTAAACACCACATGTACAGCAGATACCTCACCGGGTTGATGGATGGTTATTGGAGTGATGTAGTGGTGGTTGGCATGAAGATTAGGCTGCTGGGGGCTCCCTGAAGCTGGAACGGACAGGCCAAGTACATCTTCCTTGCCTCTCTGTTTTGAACCTTGCTCCCAAGGTGCCAATCGTCCGTTCTCTTTTCCTTCCTTGGTGCCTTATTTGATTTTGCTTCTAATGTATGTGCTGAAAATTTCTTTTTTAGGTCATAGCATGAAAGAAGTGTGTTGTCATTGCCATTTCCTGTTACAGCATGCTGGCATTACTCTAAGTCAATTGCTGTTGACCCTCTTAACACTGTATCCTGCAATATGATATAATACAGTAGTATCTGTTTTTGTTAAGTCAGGTGTTGCTGTAGTGTTTATCAGCTCCTCTCCTCCTCCCTCAGACCAAGATTGCAGATGGTCTCCTTGATATCCAGGAAGTCCAGGAGGTAGCTTCCGGTTTTGACCATCGAGAGGAACTGGACAACTGTGTTAACTCCACTGGCGTTGGGACAGGATTCCTCTGTCTGATGCAGCTGAAAGTGTTCTCCAGGCATTCCTCGTACAAGCTACTGTTGAGAATGCACTTCTGTACCTGGCTTACTTCCAGGATTAATGTTGCAGCAGTCACCACTACGTTTTGAACTGGTATCCAGCTGCCCTTGTGACCAATCTTCAGGCCACGAAAAAGATGGAAGGTGTCCCAATGCAAGTTTATGGCTTTCTCTAACTCATTCTCTTTCAATCTGCTTAGGGCAATTACGACAAGGTCGAACCGGTGGTCTACTTCCTCAAGGAACCATGATGTTTTCAGGGAGGACTGTGACCGTTTCTCCTCCTCAACCAGGTGTTTCAGGACAGCACTGGTCACTCTACTAAAGACGTGCATGGCAGGTTGGACACTGAAATGGGAGTGGGTTGGCAGTCATGAAGGATAAATGAGTATGGTTGTCTCTGTGTTAATGGCCGTTCACATCAGGAACGATTACTATAATAAGTATCCTCACTGACCAATTAAGAAAAGTCTGTCCTTGAATATGATAGCTAAAATGTTATGGATTTTGGTTGGCTGTCAGCTTTGTACTGTTCTCAACATCGCTCAGAAAGTCATCCCCAACAACATCTGTCTTCATGTTATCGTTACAGTTTATGTGTGGATGTAAGGTGGTTGGCTGTGTGTGGTGGGTCTTGCTGGAGATGGCCTCTTGCTTTGGTCTATGGTTATGACTTAATGTGGCAGCTGTGAATGTGAAGTTGTTCCAAGTATAAACTGAATGTTACCTGCTCTGTTCTCTCCCTCCATTCTCCACTGTGCCTGTTCTGCTTACCTAGGACCAAGGATGCTGAGGACGAGAAAGGTGTACAGTAGGATGAACAGCCTTCAGCTTCAACATCTTCAACACCTCCCCTAACATTCCTGGCTCCATCAAACGTGCCGCATCCTCCTTAGCTTGTCCCTGTTATAGGTGTGCAGAGTTTATAGACAGCTACCCATCCTTTGCACATTGTGTATTTTCTGTTGTTCACACACACACTTCAGACATTAGGAACTGAAATCTTTTTTGAAAATATAAATGAGTGTCAAACCTCCTTTCTATGTTGCAGTCCCACCACATCTCCCTTCTGGTATTTTTGTTGTTTTTCCCCCTAGATTTTTGTTAACACACACTTGTTTCACACATTGAAAAATGAATAAAATATCTAAAATGTATGTCACCTTTTTATGCTGCAGTCTCACCAGCTATTTGAAATATGAGTTGCAACTGTTTTATTGAAACGGTTGATTGCCTATTGAGTTGCAAGTGTGTTATGGAAACAGTGGCTGTGTATTGATAGAACTTATTTTTAACATTTAAGCTGTAATAGGCCTTTATCATGGCAGCCGAAGTAGGAAGTGAACAGCCCTGTTTCTGTGTGAGCAAAGTTGTTTCTAATTAAGTGTCAGATTCAGCCACAGTTACTTCAACCAGAGGCCTCGTTAATGTTTTTAGGAACACCTGTGGTTTGCCTGCCAACAGGAAGTGAACAGCCCTGCTTCAGCTGCCTGTGGGCTGCTGTGATAAAGGCCTATTGATCATTTGTATATTTATTTGACACATGATTATGGCTCAGTCTTACAATTTTATCAATGCTGTGGTGGCAACTTTTATTTTATCAAAATAACTGAATAGGACACTAACAGAAATGCCTGAACACTAGATCTGTAGGCCACAGCATGCTGACATATCTGAGACGATGTTGTAAATATTGGGTATCTAAATTTGCAAGTAATAAAGCTGTTGCCCGGTAAGGCTAACACTCTTTTGACAACCACAAAATACAGCAGTGTTTCTCAAAGTGTGGTCCAGGAACCACAGGTGGTACGGTACGCGAGCAGACCTGGTAAAATATAATATAGATGAGTTGTTTGCAATATTGAACTATGTAAGCTATGCCAGTTTAAATCATATGAATCCTCTGACACAATAAGCAAGGTGCAAAGACGATAAGCAGGGTGGTTCAGTGAGTAAACTATTGTATAATATACTGTTGAAGTAGGTCTACTCTTTTTTTAGCTAGGTGGTCCGTGAGTTTTTTTTTGTTTTTTTTTGGTGAAGTGAAACAAGCGGTGGGGGGATGTTTTTTTTTGCGACCGCCCCTAGAGGAACTAAAGGTGAACTGCAACCAATTTCGATAGAATTTCGGCAGTTCGAGCTCTGTCTGGGCTGAAGTTGGCCGAGAGTGCCTGGTGCTGAGCCGCGATTGGTTTATCCACGTTTGATGGGGGGGTGGTGAACAGCAGAATGAAATGACACAGCAGACGACACAACATTAAACCCAAAACATCAAACCACAAAATTAAACCCTAAAAGCAAACGACAGAGAGGATGACACACACAACAGCAGAATCAAACGACAGAGCAGACAATATGCACAACATTAAAAACAAATGACAGAGAGGACGACACAACAGCAGAATCAAACGACAGAGCAGACGACATGCACAACAGCTGATCCAAACGACACCAGAAGACAACATGCACAACAGCTGAATCAAACGACACAACAGACGACAGGCACAACAGCTGATCCAAACGACACAGAAGACGACATGCACAACAGCTGAATCAAACGACACAGAAGACGACATGCACAACAGCTGAATCAAACGACACAGAAGACGACATGCACAACAGCTGATTCAAACAACACAGAAGACAACATGCACAACATTAAAACCAAACGACATAGACATAGAAGACGACATGCACAACAGCTGATCCAAACGACACAGAAGACGACATGCACAACAGCTGATCCAAACGACACAGAAGACGACATGCACAACAGCAGAATCAAACAACAGGCCTGTCGACATACTTGAAGACATGTGCAACAACAGAGTCATGGCACAATATCACAGTCAACACTAGGGGTGTCGTTTTGTAAGGTGAGCAATGACATGAACAAGGCCGTTTTGTCACGTCTGTCGTAAAGTGAATGTTGCATAGACATCTTCAGTGGACATAAGTAGTTGACAAAAGCAATATTTAGTCGACATAGGCATTATTTATGGCACTAATGGAACGCCATAATTCTCTGCATGGTTCGGAACTCTTTACATTTCCAGATGCGTCCTACTAATTTCTCTTCGGTATGTCTTCTTGTGATGTATTGCACGGGGTGTTCTGATTCTATTAGGGTTAATGTGGCTGACATTGTCATCAATTTAATTGCAACTATAATGACAAAGGCAATAATGATTGTGTTCGCCAAAGAAAGCATGTGTCATCATGTTATTGATGATGGTCAGATGAATTCTTGGGAGGCCTATTCACTGGACAGCCTTCATGAGAAATGTGGTCTCAATGTTAGTCTCATAGCACTCTTAGTCACCGAGCCATCGTCAAGTCTTTACCATTGTGTCTGCAAGATGCTTGTCTTGGCACGGATCTCTCTCTCTCTCTCTCACACACATACACACACACACACAAAAACTCAGACACACACTCACATACACACACTGACACTCATACACACAGAGACACACATTCTGTACACACTCACACTCAACACATACACACACAATCTTAGACACACACACAGTCACAGACACACACACATACACACATACACACACTGACACTCATACACAAAGAGAGACACACACACTCATGCGCACAGATTCTTTGAAACTCTCACCATCTGCACTGGCCTCTCAGGAACAATGCAATCTGTGGTATGAGCTGAGCAGCGCAACCTTTCAAGCCGTCCATTTCACCCAGGCTGCCATGCCATGCTGCATCACTGGCAATTCCTCAAAGTTCTGCTGGTGCCTGCAGCCACAAGCTCACGAGTAAACAAACCCATTTCATCTGCTGGTACTGGAGAGCCTGGACTTCATCAGATTCATGTCAAATTGTGTGGCTAAAAATGGACATTTCCACGTGTCATTATAACCTGGTCAGCCCGAAGCAGATGACCTATCTGGGTCATTATTACTGTAAAGTGTGTGTCGTTATATCTGTTGTAGAGAGAACTGCCTTTCAATGGACTCTATCAAAATGTGTCATCTACTGTAGCCTACCAACTCTTCCGTTTTTCAGAGCTCTGTTGTCGAAATAACTACAACATGTGTAATATCTTGTTATATTTGCTCAAGATCTGTGGCCCAAACACCATTGTTAGACCTGTTATTTACAAGTGGTCTTCCTGGATACAAGCTGAGGTATTCAAATGGAAGCTTCCTCACGCAGGCTCCCGTTAGCACACGTTAGCACACGTTAGCACACGTTAGTTCTGCATCCCATTGTATTATCATGCCTGCGCTGTGCTCCTCTACCTCTGCATTAACACGGCTGATTTAACTGATGCCGTTTTTGCGGGACACACGTGTGTGTTTGTGTGGTTCAATACTGTTTGCTGTGTGTGCGTGTGTGTATGTGTGTGTGTGTGTGTGTGAAGGTTTGGTTGTGTGCCACTGGGTGCAGTCGCTTTGAAGTGTGTGATTGTATTTGTGAAGTAGAGCAGCAGACATATGCACTGATACGTTCGGACTGAACAGCGCTGCACGGGCATCTGTGGATTAACTGGCAGGCCAGGTTCAGCGTTGTGGCAGGACTCAGCCCTCTGGGTCACGGACAGTGATTGCTCAGTGAACCAATCGATTTGTGCTTCATGGACGATATGGCTGCGGTACCTATTGTGGGCGTTTTACACAGTCAGCCCATAGAAGAGCAGATGGTAATTGGTGTCGGTGGTGCGGCCCTGAGGAATTACAGAGTTAAGAACAGGACGGTGGCTGACTCTGGCGTGGATGTGGCTCTGGCTGGAATCTGGCATTGATCTTGTCCTAAATGAGCCACTGTCCTGTGAGTCCTCTGTCACTTTGCTCAGCGTATCGCAAAATGGATTTCTCAAGATATCGTTCAGTATTATTAAACCATATGTTTTAAACCATCAAATCCCTTTTAGAGTTGAGAGTATGACAGTCCTTATGTCATGAAATTGATTATTTGAGATATCCTCCAGTTTAGTTAAAACATAATCTTGAGGATTAATTAATCTCTCAGAGTGGAAACTGAAACATTGACCACAGCATCAAATGGATTAGTCTTTTAGGTTATATGGGCGGTGGTAGTGTAATGGTAAAGGAGCTTGGCTAACAGTAGCCACAAAAGTTGTGGGTTCAATTACCAACCTGTCACCATCTTGCCCTTGAGCAAGACTCTGTAACTGGCAGTCGCTTTGGATAAAGGGGTTAGCTAAAGATATACATAAATAATTAAAGATACACCAACAGGTCTCTCTTTCAATTAAATAACTCACCAAACATTACCTTCAAAATCCTTCACATAAAACAATTTGAATTTGAACACTATTTAAGATAATAGACAGAAAGAGTCAGTGAAATAATCTGACATGCCCCCCCCCCCCCCCCCCCCCTCTGATTCAGGTCAAAACAAGATAAAAGGAGAAATGAATCTCAGTCAAAACAAAATGCCCTGACGCCCTTCATTGGGCTGACCCAGATACAGCAAACTGTCATCCGACTGTTGATTTGCAGTAACACAGTTGTATAAATCATGAATGTGCCTGTTTCCACGTCTCGACGTTGGCCCTCTTTTCCAGCCATAATCCTCATTATCGATGGCAGAGTGTATAGAAACTCGCTCTCATGGCACTGTTGCCCCCACAATCAGTTTTGAAAACATTGGACCAAGCACAGACAGCCAGCAATTAGGCCTGTTTGAAATCTTCAGGGAAAAAGAATGAGATGAATAATAGAGCATTTCATACAGCAACTATATTGAGCTGAACACTGTTACAATATGTCACAAAAAAAAAAAAAAAAACGTCTTACATGAAGACCTATCAAAGGGTCTTTTAACTCCAGACCTTTAAGGAGGGAATCAGGCAACATTATAAGTTGCATCTTTCTTCTCTCTGAGCCAAGGAATGAAAGGGGGAGAAAATAGTCTTTGTAAATAGTTTCCTTGGAAACAGAGGAAAGAGAGGATTTTCTAGTTTGAACAGCTCAGCTTCCCATGACAGTACTTGTGCTAGGAATAGATCCAATGTTTGCAGGACCCTGAAATCAAATCCCCTATCCATTTAAAACTGTACTTTCAGAGTGAAATAGAAAATAGATTGTATTTATGCACCTTAGCCAGTCAATCAATGTTATAATGTTGCAGTGTTATCATTATTGGTGAATCTAAAAGCAATTTATGTAAAGTGTGGTATATACCATGTGGTGTATTACTGGTGGGTAAAAGGAGCTGACGGAGAAGTCATGGTGTGTTAAGGACATGAGAGGGTGGCAGGGGACACTCCATGAAAGCCACCACTGCAATTGGGATTAACAACTTTCTCCAAGCGGTCGCTAAGGAAGACCCCTCCTTGCCCCTTACTATCTTCTCATCACAGTAAACCATGTAGTAGCCACTGGTGGATAGTATGCTCTTCTAATTACCAAAATATATGGTCTTAAAAGTGGCGATCTGTATGGAGAGTGGAAGACACAAACACAGCATGAAAGTATTTCATCTGTGAAAGCAAGCACAGCATGAGATATAATCTCATTTCATTCCCCCCCCCCCCCCCCCCCCCACACACACACACACACACACTGCACTCCCCCCACCCCTGCTCGGTGCCCGACTGTCCCACTGTGGTTTGAGCTCACAGGCACACATAAGGTGGCCTGAGTCTCCAGACCCACACAGCAGCAGCTTTTACGAAATGCCTCACACACTCAGAGCTGGCCCTGACACGCCGTCCGTGCCACGAGCAACAATAGAAGTGACGCGCGTGCCATAGCTATGGTCCTGGCATCTGGCATGGCGGGCATGGACTGACCATATGGGGGCCAGATAGGCAGGCCATGCCACTCCAGATGGCCACGCCTCAGCAGTCGCAGCTCTGAGATGAGTGAGGCTGGACTGGCTCATTGGAGTGGGCCTGTCCTTGATGATGATGACAGGTGCTGGAGAGTTTTTGGATGCCTGCATGAGGTTTCAGAGCCTTATCTGTGGGGTTCTGGAGCGATAATGCAATGAAGGAAAAAGCCCTACCGATGATATTTCATACAATCAGTATCTGGATATGGTGGAATTATTTGTTCTGTAGAATGTATGTGTTGTTTAATACTTTGAGGGACATTTTAAATAAAAAGGAATATGGATTAGAGAAAAGAGATGTTTGCATGTTATTATCGATGTGAATGCATTATATGAGTGCAAAAAGCAGCAAACAAAATGAAAGACTAATCGACACTAACATAAAGCAAATTAAAAGCATATAAAAGGAAACTACAACATGCCAGGTTTGAAACAGCAAAGGTTAACAGTAATGGCTGGCAGTTTCCATGCCAACAACTGTTCAGGTTGTGCACGATTTCATGTGTAAGTAAACAGTGACCAAAATAATCGACGTGGAGGTTGGTGTCCGATAGTCTGTTGTCACTCCTAATGACTCAACTCTCCAAACTAAAAGTATTACAGCACAGCGCGGCGCCGCTCCTGCCTTCCGCGCGATAACTGGCAGGCGGCGTGCACCAAACGGAGAAACAAAAGGGACCGCGTGAGGGAATCCCAGCTAACAGCCTTTTTGGGTTTAACCTGTGTGAGTTGGAACCATGGAGTGAGCAGATGTTCCCATCATGCTTCAGGAAGCACCGCCGCCATGCCTTTCAGGTTGTCAGTTACACCATGAGAGGTGGAAAAAAACAGAAAAGCAAAGAAAGAAGAAAAACAAATAAAGGAATAAACGCCTTATCTCAGCGACTCCCTTGAGTAGCAGACGGAAAAGGACAGACGGTGGAGGAGCGCACCGCGACTGGTGAGAGAGAGGAAGTCACCGGGATCCCCCACCTGCCAACACTATCCGCAGCCTGAACCTGGGCTGACACAGTAGGACATGATTGGGCCTGCGTCTGATTAAATATGCAGACAGATTGCCACGGAGAGAGACAGTGTTGCGCACGATTCAGAGGTTTTCATCAAAACTGAGAAGCAACCCTCTACTGAAGCAGCAGACTAACACGTTTGCTCAAACTGTCCATGTATATACATTCAACAAATAGTCCTATGCATACAGCTGTATATGCATATACACACACACACACACCCACACCCTTAAACACTCAGACAAAGACCATTTGCACACTTTCGTGGATGCACACACAATTTACTAAGCAGTGCACCGCTGAAAATTGCTCTTGCCCTTGCTTCACCTGTCTGTCCTGTCCAGAAATTGAAGCGATTATTTCACGCTCTGGTTGACAGGAATCAAATAGTGGGGCTGTGCTTTGCGTACCCCCCCTTGGCGCCGAAGGAGGGGAACGAGGGGGGGCATGATGCGCCCTGTTACCTGCGAGAGACAGATCCACCTATATGGGGAATGAAGCATCCCAGCGTGTTTGTGTGCACAACTGTTGCCTCCATCTTTGAGTGGGTCATCACTCTCCTGAATGTCACGATTTCACAGATGCTGCTGTTGTAGAGAAAGGGCAATAGATTTCATTTCTGATGTGATACCCAATGAAAGTGGGTTTCATAATGATATTTTGCCTGACGTTCATTGTATTACCGAGAAGTGTTCCGCGCAGAGACAGGATGGCGCGATCGCAGGCCAACGCTATGATAACTGCATCAGATTTCACCTGTCATCTCTGATCAGTTCATCCCTGCGCAGTCGTTGCAATTAAATCTCATTCACCAAGTGCCCAATATGCTCCTCAGACCTGTACTGCTTAATTACAACAGACAAGCAATTTCAGACCACCGTTTGAAAATTAACTTTGGATTTTTTAACGCTCGGTTTTATTGTTCTGGGATGGAGAGGGCATTCTGTTAATGTAGGCAACTTAGAAATGATTTATGCGCCAGAGCCAGCCATAATATGGTCATTATATTTAATGGACATGCTTTCATTTTGTCTAATTCCCCATCAAACCAGTTTTTACTGGTTTAACATGCAGTAGCTTTTAGTCATCAGTTGCATCCCATGTGTGATTTCGACTTCATTTTAAAATGCATTCATGGTGACCTGTCCTCTCTATAGAGATTGACTTGACATTCATGCCCAAATAGGGAGTGTCTATTAAAAATAGACAGTGTTTCGGGAAAATGAAATATGCATCATGAATTCTTCATGTCTGGCTCAATTCAAACTACAGCATGTCTCTAGTTGCCATATAGGCTGGAGAAATTGTCCCCCCCCTTACTGATTCTTGCTGCTATAATTAGAATAGTCTCAGGCCCCAGTTTCTGCACGGCTTCTAGCAAAATGTCTGATCAAGGATCACAGAGTTGTATGATCAGATGTTCAGCATTCGGCTCGCTGCTGAGCGGGGCCCCACAGTTAACCACAGTCTCTGGAAACCATCTGGTGGCCTGGTGGAAACTCTTTCTTTGTGCAGACCCTCAGAGCTATAACTACGACTCGGAGGCACACACAAAAAAAATAAAACGGTTTGTAATCAATAGCAGCAGAAGTGAGAATTTTGTTGCTCCTTTACTTCATCCCAAACGGCTACAGGCTAAGTCGATAGAGAGGGAGAGAGAGAGACAAAGAGAGAGAGGGAGAGAGGGGGGGGGCGGAGAGAGAGTTGTGTTTGTTCTGTTCTGCAGGATGACAATGACACAGGATATTGTTTTAGTGTGGGACAGCTGAGAAGAGACACAACGCTGGCCTAATAGCACACTTCCCCTTGTCCATGTCTGAGTATTTGGATACATGAACATAAGATAGCATACATGACAAATAGTTTAGCATGTCTGGTTATACTGTCGTGATAATACCTTCAGTTCTGTCTCCCATACTAAACTGCTGTGTGTCTATGTTGTTAAAGGTAATGGATGTGTGCATTCAAAAGGCTGATGCGGTAGATGGATCTGAGTGTATTGTATTCCATTCCAGCGGACTTGCATTAGAAAATCTCATCCAAGTAATTGGAGGTAGAAGCACAGAGTGCAGAGTGAGCCTTTTTCAGGGAGAGCGCTGCCTTTGTGTTGACTGATTTTCTTGTTCATTCAGAATGACAAACTCCTATTAGCCTGCTTGTCCTGTAATTGTTTAAGAGGAAAAAAAGTAGGAGACCATTTCACTTTCATTACGTCTTTGAAATTAACAAGACTAAGGCACCTAATGTAAACTAACTTCAGGAGGTACAGCCCTACGTCACATGCTGACAGAGGTTCATGACATCACCTTTGATGGAGGTAAAAAAAAAACAGGAACCAGTTTGCATTTTTAAATGACTGAAACCAAAAAATGTTTTGAGCCACAAAGGCTGTTAGCACACGTTGAGAACCACAATTGTTTTGAAGTGCTGGCCACAAGTATACTCTATTGCGGCAAAAATGGGTACGTGGGTGGCTGCTCTCTCTCTCTCTCTCTCTCTCTCTCTGTCTTTCTCTCTCTCCCCCCCCCTCTCTCTCTATCTCCCTCTTTTCCCTCTCTCTGTCTGTCACCAGTGCTCCATGATGGTGGTTGCCTTGGTGCTCCATTTTCCCCCCAACAATTATAATCACCAGCTGTGGTCTCCAATCTCCCTTTTAACCTTAATGTGGCTGAGTCAGGATGTATTTGATTGAAGCCCTCTGCCAGGTTTATATAGGAGCGAAGCTGAAGCCAAATTGAAGTCGGATTGAATGTGAGCAAAGATCAGAGATGAGGCCATTTGTCGCCCGGCATGGAGTGTGAAGGAGATTACTTGAAATAACTCCAAACATAAGAAATATTGAACCAAAAATGCTGCCAGATCACGCCGAGACAAATAGCCTCCTTCTCCACAGAGGTCAAGTTGGAACGGAGAATGTGTGCCTATTCACAGAGCCAAATTGAAGAGATGGATTTCCCATTTCTTTGCCCTTCCTCTCTCAGCACTGAAGAAGATGGCTGCTGCACATTGGGATTTTCCTGTGAGTTTGGCCTTGTTTTCCCTTCCAATTACTGCATGCAGGCACGGCACAACACAAATGCACACAAAGAACATATCTGGAGGGGGGGGGTACAGACACATCTCTTTCCTCAGTGAATTCCCTTATTTTATAGCAGGAGAGACAACAATGTCCCACAGCTACTCTTGGCTCCAGTTAATGAAGCCCATGGAAACCCATCTTGAGCTTCATGCCCAATGCTGTAGTTTACACTCTATCCTACTCCCAGGTCCAATCACTGTTATCAGTGAGGGGGGAATACCCTGTCGGTCACCTCACCTCCAGACTGCACTCTCACACACCAGGGCTGTTGCCAGATCTGGCTCCATGAGATACAGATGGAAATATAAATGTATCTACAGTGGCAGAGGTAAACATAAGACTTGGATGTTTTGTGTGTCTGGATCTTTGTCCCCATATATTATTTTCATGCCATTTGATAACAACAACAAAAGTAACACACTGACATGTTTTCTTGTGTGAAAAGGTATTTGAGATGTATCACATTTGTGCTGGTTTGAAAATAAAATAAATGTGTTTCTGGAAAATAAATGCTTCTACTATGCATTTTGGTCATGAAAACATCTGGCACCTGGCAGCACTTTTGAGGAACAGGCATTCAATTTGGAATTGCCTACATAGTTTGATGAGAGAGAAAACGAAATGTGAAAGTGCACTTGCTCAGGGAAAAGGAGATAAATTACTCTGATGTGGAGAGTGGACAATAAAGAAGGTGTAATGCATTTGACAGGTAGTTTTAGCACTTGCTATTCCCAATCAAACATGGCACACCATAAATAACTCAGCAATGCATTTAGTGAAATAAAAGTGGCTCTACCCTTTGCATCTGTAAGACATGAGCCTGTATGAGAAGATAATAAAATATGTATATAATTGTGTTGTCAGTGTGTTTGATGTACAGTCTCTGAGCAAATCTGTGGTCACACTCAGACATATTTGTGTTCATCTTTCACATAAGTATTTGTATGTGACACAACATAAAAAGGTAAATATTACTTGACATGTCATCTGAATTACACTAAAGATGTGCTGAATAGGTCAGAGATGAATAGACATTCACCGCCTAGGAGAGAGAGGCTTGACAAAGACAGATATCTATCTGCTGACAAGGATAAAGGCACCTGAGAGAGATTTCATTTGATGCCTTATCAGGGCAGCTTTCAGGATACATACTTAGGATGAGTGGGTTGCTATGTTGCCATGGAAATCCATTCTTTTCATTTTCTCTTTTGGCTGTCACATTTTTTGTGTTCGTGGCGCTCCCTTGTGGTTGTACATGGAACCACTCTAAAGTATTCGCGTATTCGAAATTAAGCTATGTTGCCACTTTGTGGACATTTTTAGTAACAAATATGATTATGAAATATTTTCCAAAATCAACACGTGTCCTGTTAGTGATGGGTAGAGAGAGAGAGAGAGAGAGAGAGAGAGATGTCCCAACAAAAATAGTCAAGCAGATCAGATGAAACGCCTACAAATGTAGACTAATTTAATATTTAACATTCAGAAGCCTGTCTGTGAGCATATGCTTATAAGTTAGTGATGTATCATAGTGTTGTCGATATCTAAGCTACATACGATAGATCATATCGTCTAGAGGGTTATGTTTCCTGAAGAATTTCAGCGCGTTTAGCTCCTGTATATAAAAATAAGAAGACTACATTTCCCAAAAATCACTGCGAATCCAAGATGGCAGCCTCCTTGATTGTCACACTGAATTTTTTTATGAGTACTTGAAACCTACAAGAAACGCTTCTAATTAATTGACTAAAACTGTCAACGATAAGTATTAGCACGGAATGCTTTTCTGATATCGGGTTCGTGTGACCTCAGACATCACCAAGTAGTTTCATGCTGAGGTTACACAAGGAGAGAGCTGTCAAATTGTTATAGCTGGGATTAGCTGCCTTGAGTTGTAATTATGGTAGCTAGGTAGCAAACCCTCGAAATATGCAGTTATCTTTATTTAATACTCGTGGGCAGGTTATGCCCTTGATGACACGTTTTCTTGATTTGAAAATATGCACGATTAGAAGACGTACCCAGGATTACAGTACTATATGCACGCTGGTTAGGCACCGGTGGATGAAAAGTGCAGTGATATGTCTACCAGAACACCTTTCCAAAGGTTACAGTTCTAGTGCCGAAAAGGTATCAATATGTGCCCTACCAATTGAGTTAATGTTTCTATCAATGCAATTGAAATGGCTTGGCAATGTTTTAAGCGTGTCCTCTCCCTTCGTCCCTAATAGCGAGGCATTGACATGTCGAACTTTCCTGTCGACAAGATAAGAAATTTCAGTATCATTGCCCACATCGATCACGGGAAGAGCACCTTAGCTGACAGGCTATTGGAGATAACAGGTAAGTGCAGGTTTTTAGATTTCTTGACCCCAAATAACCTCAAATTATTGATAACTGATGGTGTGATTTAAAGAAGCCTACTAATGATTGATTCTGCCTGAGAATACTGAGGGTTCTTGACGATGCTGGCCTACACGTATTTGGATTTAAAGCTCTCAGAATAGAGAGCAGGAGACAGTTGCGGCATTTGCTTGAAACTGCATAAATGTGAGCAACAATAATGAAGCTTCAAAAGTTTGTGGATGCACGCATAGGGGAGTAGGTCATATCCGTTAGGTCAACCAAAGTAAGAAAAAGAGTGATAATCACGTGATTCCACAAATAATGCCTTTCCCCACAGTTCCAATTTCCAAACTCACTGACTTGAGCTTATTCTTTTTTGTTAGGGGCCATTGTAAAAACGGAGAAGAACAAGCAAGTGCTTGATAAACTACAGGTGGAGCGTGAGAGAGGCATCACAGTCAAGGCCCAAACTGCCTCCTTGTTCTACACACACCAAGATGAAACATACCTACTCAATCTCATTGACACACCAGTAAGTCCTTGTTTAGACAGAATAGTTACTTTTTGTTATTCTGTATTGACTCTGTCATGGCATTCACAACACTGTGCTCTTTGTTAAGGGTCATGTTGACTTCAGCTATGAAGTGTCACGGTCCATTTCTGCTTGCCAAGGAGTTCTTCTTGTTGTTGATGCCAACCAGGTGAGTTATGAATAGGCTATAGATTATAGTGAAGCCTGTAAATAAGTTATATGTTGTGTGTGTGTGTGTGTGTGTGTGTGTGTGTGTGTACATAAGTATTTCCTTATCTATTTAAGACCATATGTTGACTATTACTGATGCATCTGAACTTCTAAACAGATATGTAGAAATGTGAGAGAATCCTAAATAGGAAATAGCTTGTCAGATTGTCTCAATACTGTGGCATTGTGTTGGGAAAGACATTTTGGAGTCATTAAAGCTGCAGTTGGGAAGATTTTTTTGATTATATTGACTGAAACCGACACTGCTCCGACAGAACAACATAAATCAGCCGGTTTTAGAAAAAACACGCACTTCTACCTCCACCTAGAGCCTGTTATTTGTTTTGCAAAAATCCACAGCTCCCGGTTCTTCTGGTCCAATGAGAGCTGGGCTGTGTGAGATCCGACTGTCAATCGCAGTCTGGTGCGCACTGATGAACACAAACTCGATGAGAGGGTGCTCGGTAGTAGTGGGGGAGGGTCATGAGAGTTGTAAACATTCCAAATTTTGGCTAAGTTCCCTCAATCTGTCAGACTTGCCAACTGCAGCTTTGGGCAGCCGTGGCCCACTGGTTAGCACTCTGGACTTGTAACCGGAGGGTTGCAGGTTCAAGCCCCGACCAGTGGGCCATGGCTTAAGTGCCCTTGAGCAAGGCACTTAATCCCTCACTGCTCCCCGAGCGCCGCCGTTGTAGCAGGCAGCTCACTGCGCCGGGATTAGTGTGTGCTTCACCTCACTGTGTGTTCACTGTGTGCTGTTTGTGTTTCACTAATTCACCGATTGGGTTAAATGCAGAGACCAAATTTCCCTCACGGGATCAAAAAAGTATATATACTTATACTTATACTTATACTTAATAACAATCATGGTGAGGGAGTTAAATGTAATGTTAATCCAGAGTTTACTTTGTCACAGCTTTGTTCACGAGCAAGAACAATAAACTAAATGAACAATATGATATGAGCAGTCATTCATGGATGTCTTTTCAGATACTCTGTGCCTAGATGCAGATTTGTTGTAGCCTGGTTTACACCAGACTTCTTCTCAAATCTCAGTTGAGACTGAGAGTCAGAGAGTGGGTCTGGGAAGTCTTGATTTACAACTTCCAGGGGCGATACCAGCAGTGAAGTTAAACTTAACAACAAATTGTTATTACAAGAAATATTTTTCTTGTAACCAAATGTTTTAAATGAAATCCCACGTTCATGTCTGTTATTGTTAAGAAACCGCGTCCTTCAAGTTGTATTAAATGTTGGGGTTGGTCATTGTTTCATGACTACTGATATTTGCTTTCATGAACCCATAGTATGTTGTCAATTAAGTATTCATGGAAATGTATTGTGTATTTAAAAAAAACAAATCTGTTAAATGCTAATAGCATTTAGTGTTCTTAAATGTTCAGAGTCAAATGAGAATGGATTTTCTGTATTAGGCCTATGAAAAGTGCTGTTAAAACAAGATTTCATGAATTGATTTATTTCTTGCTTCAAGGGGATTCAAGCGCAGACGGTGGCCAACTTCTACCTGGCATTTGAAGCTCAGCTTGCCATCATCCCAGTTATAAACAAGGTACACAGGTGACATTAACCAAATGCATATCGATTAAGAAGCTGTCATGTAATTGCTGACGTGTGTTTGGGCACTATTCTCAGATTGACCTTAAAAACGCTGATCCGGAGAGGGTGGAGAAGCAGATTGAAAAGGTCTTTGACATCCCAAAGGAGGAGTGCATTAGGGTGAGTGCGTTTTGACCAGGCCTTTAAAAGCACATTTGTGTGTCTGCCAACTCGGCTGACTCCTCTTGTCTTGGTTGTTGTCGGTAGATCTCTGCCAAGCAGGGCACTAACGTCGAACAAGTTCTCCAAGAAGTTGTGAAAAGGATCCCAGCGTAAGTCATGTTTTTCAGATAATCTCAGTGTAATCATGAAAAGTTGCAAATTCAGTTTCAGTGTGTGTGTACGAGAGTGTGAGTGAGAGAGGTTAGGTTTGTTGTAGTCAAATTCTCACTTGACTAATAGATATAATGGATTGAAAATACAACATGTCTTGCCTGTCTTTGCTATCATTATATAAATCTTGTTGTTGTAGGCAAGCAAGTCTACAAATTGTGTAGTCTAGTGGTATCCTTGTACCACTAGACAGTGTGCTCCTGTCCCAGATCCCTTCAGGCTGTAAGGTTATTGTCTGGGATTCCCCAACAGAGGAAAGCACAGCCCAACATATTTTCAGGCCCGGTGTGAGCTGTAGCAGCTACTAAGAGGTCTAATCACTGTCTGTGTAATTGTGATTGACACACCTTAGTGACTTTCCTAACCCAGACTATAATGTCTGCCAGACCATAATGACTAGAGTGAAAGTGTGTTCTGACAATGCTATGAATTACTCTTAGCCCGGGTTAAGTGGCACTTAAAGCGATGGTTCGGAGTAATTTCACCCTGGGGTCCTTTGCACCATGACCCCGAGCCAAACACCCTCCCAGAACCTGTTTTCCCTTGGTCGAACCCTAGTCGAGTAGCGCTGTCAGAAACTAATGAGTTTCTGCAGGTGTAATGGAACCAACTTTTATCTCGTAAATTACCCCACTAATAATGCCCTGAATGGTACGAAACTTCTACAGTATGTTCTTTACTCATAAAACGAGGCATTGAAAAGTTTGTAGGTACACCAGGACCTGGTTTAAATAACACTTGCCTGATGGATGCTACTATCAGCTACTATACTGCTGCGTCTACGTTACTTTCGTGATTTGGGAAAAGCCCGTAAAAGTCCTGGCAGGATGCGATTACATCAACGTTTTTTGGTATATCCAGTTCTTAATATATTTTTTTCCGAAGTGTTTACAACTTAGTATTAACTAATAATTGTTGCAAACTGGTACTACGAACAAAATATTAGTGCATTCCTGGATCTACATCCTTATGCATGCTTCCTGCCAGGACTTTTACAAGCTTTTCCTAAATCACGGAAGTAATGTCAACGCAGCGGTTTAGTAGCAGATAATAGCATCCATCTGGCAAGTGTTATTTAAATAAACTCCTGGTGTACCTACAAACTTTTCAATGCCTCATTTTATGAGTAAAGAACATACTGTAGAAGTTTCGTACCATTCAGGGCATTATTAGTGGGGTAATTTACGAGATAAAAGTTGGTTCCATTACGCCTGCAGAAACTCATTAGTTTCTGACAGGGCTACTCGACCAGGGTTCAACCAAGGGAAAACAGGTTCTGGGAGGGTGTTTGGCTCGGGGTCATGGTGCAAAGGACCCCAGGGTGAAATTACTCCGAACCATCGCTTTAATTACATATGTATGTTGGAGTCCCACAGTTGCAATTCTGCTGGAATTTCAGCTATTGCGTGTATGTAGAGATTTCAGGCAGGCATGCTTTTAACTTGTGTTATAGCTGCAGGCCTTTACAACCTCAGGGGCGAAAATGTTTTGAAACTAACACCTCAGGACATCCATAAGCATGATGACATTACTCCTGTTTTTGTCTGTCCCCATCAAAGGCCCACCGCCAAAAAGGAGGATCCTTTCCGAGCCTTAGTGTTTGACTCCACGTTTGACCACTACAGGGGGGTCGTCGCCAACATTGCTCTTTTTGGGGGCCAAGTGTCTAAAGGGGATAAGATTTCGTCTGCCCACTTGGGTAAAACCTACGAAGTGAATGAGCTCGGTGTCCTTAGACCTGATGAGCATCCTACAAAAACACTGTGAGCATTTAATATTAACTGGTCATTTGTTGTTATTCTATTCTCTTTGCCATCACTGCTATCACAAAACTAAGCAGTATACTATGAGTGGGAGTGGGGTTGGTAAAGGATATTGCCACAGATATAATTTGGCCATAGACACGAGGCTGGATGCAGAGATCAACCGACAGTTCTTATACTGTTATAATGTTGTTGTTCTACTATATTCTGAAATTGTTGTTATAATTTATGACTAAATGGCTGATAGATTACAAAATAAATTGACTATTTTACATTGAGACTAATTGTTAGATAATTTTGTACGCTTAGACGCAAAAAAGACAGAAGCCAGTAATCCAAAAGAACAATACAATTGTATTATCTTTGCAAAGAGAGAGAATGAGACAAAGCAATGGTTCATACCCAAACTCTGACATGTTCTTACAGACAAGCTTCTTTTATATCATACAATCAGGGAGTGACAGTTAAAGCGATGGTTCGGAGTAATTTCACCCTAGGGTCCTTTGCACCATGACCCCGAGCCAAACACCCTCCCAGAACCTGTTTTCCCTTGGTTTCCCTTTAGACCATCGCTTTAACATATGGTCTAAAATATGACATGGCCTGACCCTCAGGTCGGACAAAACATTCCAGGATTGTGACATGAGCTTCTCTCCGTTCCTCTGTGGTTGGTTTTACACTTTCACTCGGGCAACTCAGCATGTCTGGATATTAGACATGTCTAGATATTGGCAAAAAGCGGAACGATAAACAGAACACAAGGTTCATGTTCGCAGACTAAGACACAATATTAAACAGAACATCAGATTTATAACTAAACTTAGGAGTCAAAATGACAGAACAGAAGATTCATATTTGTGGATCAAAACATCAGATTACTCAAAACAGTATCGTAAGGATACAACTGAACTAAAACAGCATCATAAGGATGCATGTGAACTAAACTTGATTAATTAACAAAATACTTATTTATTTTAAGGCAGTGTAGAGCAGTGTTAACACTTATAACTAAATCAGAACACTTGTTTCTTTTAAGTCAGTGATTCTTAATTGTCAACATAAGTAAGCAGATATATATTGTTATATTTCTCCAACACTAATTAATGTTCCCTCCCTACCTCCCTCCCTCCCCTCCTCTCCCTAGGTATGCGGGTCAGGTAGGATATATTATTGCTGGGATGAAAGAGGTTAAAGAAGCTCAAATTGGAGACACGCTTTATCACCATAAACAACCGGTGGAACCCCTACCAGGATTCAAACCAGCCAAAGCCATGGTATTCGCTGGTATGGACAAACACTTTTATTTAAGACTTTCAGCCAATCAAATATGGTTAGCGTTGACTTCTGACTTTTATTGTTTAGTACATTTTTAGCAAGGACTTGAGGTTATGGTGCCCTGAATTTGTAGTGATGTGTCTAAATGTAGTGTGGAAATGAAAGCATGGACATTGGTCAATGCTTATCAGCTAAGCAAATAGCTGTAGAGGACACTGTCACTGAAAATGCCACTACTGAAGCCAGAGCAAATGTTGCTGTCATGCAGTTAGCGTTTCATTTTTCAAAGCTGTCAAATCAAGGTTCAGGTCAGTCACTTTTGGGCATCTGCATTTGGTGTTACAAAGCCTTTCACCCCTAGCCTGGCCCGCCCACCTAGATCTTCTTTCAGGGAGATCTAGGCTGGAACACAGTTCATAACCATTTCCCTCAGACAAGAAAAATGTCAGGCCAATCAGCGACGAGAGGGGAAGGTGAAACCGAAACTTATTGTGATAAACAGAAGCAGCAACCCCACAACAAAAAATGGAGTTGGAAAAATGCAGACATTTATTTACAGCAAAACATTGTTTCCTGACTGCTGATGCTGTTCATTGTCAGTTTGTAAAGTTTAGGTGAAGTAGGATGTAACGTTAGGAATCTCTGATCAATGTGATTGGTAAGGCTAGACCAATGACTTCAAAGTTAGTCCCCGTCTCGATGCAAGTGTTGGAAATGAATCCTAATCATGAGTAACCAGACTCTATTCACTTTGGGGCGAATTCTCCCATGTGCGTAAGGGTGCATAAGTAAAAAGAAGCTTGTAAATAAGTGCTTTTTAACCTGAGCAAATTCTCCCCTTCACTTAATATGTCACGCGCTCCTTAGGGCTGTATTAAGTTCGAGTGCCACTACGAGGTGAAACAGTATATTGCTCAATGTCGCCAGTAGGTCTAGTTCTTAATACATGTAGGTTACAGTGTCACAAGGTGGCATATTTCCCGACATTACCTTATCCATGAGGCTACATTGTTAAATAGAGAAAACCCTGTTATAATCACCCCCTTTGGAAATTGGAGCTTACCGACCGTGCATCTTCAGTTTTAACTTGACGTGATTTCATAATTCCATGGCCTACTTCATTCAAATCTGTCCATTTCATTCCAACTTGTCCGAATTCCTCCATACATTTGTACAGACGCCTGCACTATTGTTGATCAGCGTTTATATTCTCCTGTCTCTGATTGGTTTGTAATTGAGGCTGGTATTGTTATGCCAGTCTCTCTACTGTATTCGAAACTGCAACTGCAGGTCAGTCTACAGCTTCGTTAGCATAGATAATTTTATATTATTAGAAGCAGCTGCTATTGAAACTTTCTTTCTCAACAGTGAGTTTTTAAATTATGAATCTACACACCTCAATCATGTCTTGACTCTTTATAAATAAACCTCAGAGCAAAAGGGACATTTTGTTAAGTCAATTCTTTGTTAGGCCATGTGATGACAGAAGCGGGAATGGGAGAATGCATGTAACTGAAAAGCGTGTAACTGAAGCGTGTAAATAAAGGGCTTACGTGCAATTTACGCGCAAATGGGAGAATTCGCCCCTTCGTCAATGAGTTTGGATTTTTCCAGGCTATTTCACCCCAAGTTATCCTCTAGTAAAAAACTTTGTAAGATCAAGTGAAAAACCAACTGGTATAGAAGTAAGTATGGTTGTACTTGTGCAGGGATGTACCCAATGGACCAGTCTGAGTACATGGCCTTGCGTGGGGCTGTGGAGAAGCTGACCCTCAATGACTCCAGTGTGACGGTGCAGAGAGACAGCAGTCTGGCTTTGGGCGCCGGCTGGAGGTTTGGACACACACATACACACGTACGCACACTCAAACACACACACACACACACACACACACACACACACACACACACACCGGCTGGAGGTTTGGGCACACACACACGCACCGGCTGGAGGTTTGGGCACGCATTTCATATGCCAGCAACTCTCAGCTCCGCTCCTGAGAGATTCACTGCAAAACATGCACGCGCGCACACACACACACGGAAACACACACACAGAAACACACACACACACACAAAACACACACACACAAAAAAAACACACACACACACACACTATACGCCAAAGGTTTTCCCATCCTCTCCTGCTACACATGACTAAAGTAATTATCATGGCTGCTGTTGATTAGCTGCATATTCCTATTTAGGTTTATCTAGAGGCACAGCAGGTAGAAATGGACATCATACTGTGCAGGGGGCCCCCGAGTAGTTACCAGAGAATCTCCCCTACATGCTATTAGGACTGCGACGGGTGGAGGGCAGTAGAGGACACTGTTTTGCAAATGAAACCAAGGCTGCCCAAAGCCCGTTTATATGTGTAGCCTCAGTAGGACATTCTCTTTCCCCTGTTAGATTGGGCTTTCTGGGTCTGCTGCATATGGAGGTGTTTAACCAACGCTTGGAGCAGGAGTACAACGCCTCGGTCATCGTGACGGCACCCACTGTGCCTTACAAAGCGGTCCTCACCGCGGCCAAGCTCATTAAGGTAAGTCTGGCCATCGGCAACAGTAAGTGGCCACTTCAGGAGCCAGGTGGTGGCATCACAGCTGGTGCGCTATCAGTCTTTAATAACTTCACCATGGGGTGTTACTTACATGCACAGTATGTCACTAGAAAAAGTCCAGAATTTTAACGCATAAAACAAAATACGAAACAAATGTGTATTTTTGATATGATGGAGAAATTAGTGAGTGAATGCATACATCAGTTGTTGTGTGGGTGTTCTTCATCTCCATGGCTACTCGTTCCTACACAAAGTCACCCTAATGACTGGTTCTGTTCTCTCTGTAGGAGCATGGGCAAGAGGAAATCACCATAGTGAATCCTGCCCAGTTCCCCGACAGGTCCATGGTGTCGGAGTACCTGGAACCAATGGTTCTTGGCACCATTATTGCCCCTGACGATTTCACTGGCAAAATTATGACACTGTGCCTGGTAAAGCCTCCCCCTCCTTCTGTCATTTAATGATGCTGTTTTCGAAAAACAAAGTGTGTGTGTGTGGTAGAGAAGTAGAAGTATACTTTGTTGTGTTTGTTGGTACTTCTAATACAAGAGTAATATATTTCACATCAACTGCCATTGTATAGGTTATTGTGATTATTTGATTTATTGTTGTCATTATTTTTAAAATATTGTACTTGTGCTTGTAATTGGGGAACGATCTGATTTCTGTAGAATCGCAGAGCTACTCAAAAGAACATGATCTACATTGATGAGCACAGGGTCATGATGAAGTACATCTTTCCCCTCAACGAGATTGTGGTGGATTTCTACGACAGTCTCAAGTCTATGTCCTCAGGATACGCCAGGTGAGTAAACAGTCAAGACTCTCAGCCGCACCCAATTCCATGCTCTCTGGCTGTTCCCAAACATACCCCTCTGTGTTCATGCAGTTTTGACTACGAGGACGCCGGCTATCAGCCAGCTGATTTAATTAAGATGGACTTCCTCTTAAATGGGAAACCAGTGGAAGAACTCACCACCATTGTGCACAAGTAAGGACATTTAGATTTCCCCCAGTGACTGACGTCATGTCCACAGAGTGATTTTGTATAGACGTAATTGACTATTTAAAGCCACGCAAGAAATGGTATGCCACTGTGCATTCTGTCTAAAGAAAGACAGGAGTGTTTGTATGCAAGTGAGACTGAGATGTTACTCACTCCCACCACTGACACCCCTCTTTCTCCTATGAATTGCCATCCTGTTCTCAGAGACAAGGCATATAGCATGGGCAAGGCCATGTGTGAACGGCTGAAGGACTCCATTCCCAGGCAGATGTTTGAGATTGCTGTCCAGGCGTCCATTGGGAGTAAGGTCATCGCAAGAGAAACGTAAGTCTGGTTCCAGGTGTGGCCAATCGGACAAGTTACGTTACATGAGAACTACAACACCAACTTCTCTTTTATTTATTGTAGGATCAAAGCATACAGGAAGAATGTTTTGGCAAAATGTGTAAGTACTTTCCAAAGCTAACTTTGGATAAATATATAAATGAATAAATTAATTAATTAATTAATAATGCATATGAAGGGTTTGTGTCTGACATGTAATACAATTTTATGTTTCATGTTGTGCTATAGTATGGAGGAGACATCACACGAAAAATGAAACTGCTGAAAAAGCAAGCTGAGGGGAAGAAGAAAATGCGTCGCATTGGGAATGTAGAGGTTCCCAAAGATGCATTTATTAATGTTTTAAAACGGAAGGACAAATAACACGTGAAAGAAGGATGTTATCAAGATACACTCTATTGCAGAACCACTGTGCATGATGAAATGGCACTTGGCTGCTGGATTTGGACATCATCATATGCTGATGAACCTACTCCTAGAGGTCAACAACATGCAGAACTGGGCACACTGATAGGATCTGGAGTGTATCAGCATAATGCTGTATTTAAATGACAGCTACAAAAGATCCGTTTGGATCCGTTTCATTGAAATCAAAGAACTTTTTATTGCATGCTGATGCTGACAGTACTCTTGAAGTAAAAGAAAAAAACAAAACTAAGTTGGTGAATTCACAACCTTCTTTTCATCTCACCTGTCGCCTTTCAAACTGAGGACAAATATTGTAACATTTCATCCGAAAATAAGCAGACCTGTTTAAAATATTGTGAAAAAAAATGTAAGTAACATCTGATCATTCTGGTTGGGGATACAATAGTCAGCAATACAGACATACATGGCCAAAGGAATGTCCTATGATCTTAATCAGTACACAGAGAATAAACAGATTATTGATAAGAGAAGTGCTTTACCAGTAAACAGGAGCCACAAGGCAGAAAGGTACAGAAATGTAACTTATCATTTTCAAACATACAGTACATTCAGATTAGATGGCCTAAATGAAATGGAACATTAATGGCTGTATCTCAAGTTATCAAAATGTGAAAGTTGGACCAAAATAAACATCATAATTTTACAGAACCAGGCACCAATACAAGCTACACGACTGGCCAGCCAACATCACCTTAGACAACTTATCCCTTTTAATAAAAATGGACTCAAGCCAGTATAGCTCTGTGGAATCAAGCCAGGTTGGCTCAAAAACCCTGTCTCAGTCAGTGGCTCTCCCTCATACCTCAGACCTTTAACAAGCGGTATTGGTGACCCTTGGCAAGAGTGAGGTGCTTAAGTCACTTCAAGTTACAGTATAAAAGATAAGGAATGTTTCTAACTACACAAGCAACCGAAAGAAATAGAAGTAACGTAAAGTAAACTGTCTGACTGTTTGGCCCAACTGGGCATACAAATGAAAGCACAGTATAAAGAGAAGAATGTAACATGGATAATGCTGTATGTGACTACTACCTTCTTGACAGTGTGCTGCTGAATTAGGTATGGGCCCTTCAAAAAACCCAGAGAGGGATACTGTGGAATACTAGAGTTGGACTGTATTACTATCTCCTCAGCTCTTTCAGACCAGAGATATGGTGTTTTCTAGGATGTTACAGCAATGACACTACATGCATGACCCAATGAGCACAGCATTACTTACAGTATTTCTAAAATATAATATGCAGTTTGATACAAAGACCAACCACAGCCTCAGCAAAGATCAGTTAGGCGGCGGCCATTCCCGTGTCTTTGCATCAAAGTGCGCCTGTAGTAGGTAGATGTTGCATTCAGTTTAGTCACATGACCATTTTACACAACAACGTGGCGCTGGATTAAGTGAGTTCAGTAACTTTTCAGGAATATTGCCCCCAAGTAGGCAACGTTAACATTCTCCCGCTTCAGTCCTTGTAGTCCTTGATGCTGTGCAAGGGATCTACCAGCTGGTTATGGACGTGCATCAGGCCTGAAAGAGGGCAGAGAAAAGAGTGACTGAAGTCTTTTATTTATATAGCGCATTTTCCATGCACAGAATGCAACACAAATAGGGCAGGAGAGACGTGTGAGATGATCGGCTCGTGACGAGAGACTAAGGAGGGTCCCTACACCCTAAGGACTTCTCTCCCCTCTCTATTGGTATCCTGCTCTTCGTGCTCATGGACACAGGAATCACAACAGCATGCATATGACTCTCACTAACGACTCAACTAAATCCTTGTGCTCCAAGCATTAGTTTTTTTGGCTTAAGATATAAGGTCATGTTTTGTCTAGGACAATTGTGGCATTCATGATACTCCACAAAAGCTGTATTCATGAAAGCTGTTGTGTCGGATATATGTCTGGGGCAAATTCAAAGCATACATTGAAACAAGAAAGCATGTACAGTATGTCCCCATTAAAAAAAACATGGCAACATACACTATAAGAGACTGAACACAGGTTAAATCTCATCCTGATCTCATGAGAAGTCCTTCATATGGCAGAGTCATCTCTGAGGAAAGAATGTTACCTTTGAAGTACTTCACAGTCTTGACCCTGAGTTCCAGAGTTGCGTCCTCATCACACACAAAGATGGTGTGGGGGTGCTGCTGAAAGGCGGACACCGTCCACATGTGGTTGACCCCCTCCTCGATGGCCTTGTACAAGGCAAAGGCCTTGTGTGCTCCTGTAATGAGGATCATTACCTGAGGACACCGGAAAAGAAGGAGGATGTGCCATCACTTCAGACACCAGTCAACAGGCTTAGCTTTGAATCATGTCTCTCTTACAAAACATTTATATTATGTTTGACACCGATGGAACGGTCATCACTAAAAATGTATGGCTCATCATGTTGCAAACTCTCCAGAACACACATTCGATTCCACTGCCTTCAATTTACTTTTTTCATTTAATTTTGAAACATGGGTAAATTATGTTGTTTCACCTCCCGGGCATCCATCACTGTTCCGACACCGACTGTGAGGGTCATCGTGGGCACCCTGGATAGGTCATTCCCAAAGAACCTGGCATTAGCTACAATAGTGTCCTTTGCGAGGGTTTTCACTCTTGTCCTAGACACCAGGCTAGATCCAGGTTCATTGAAGGCAATGTGTCCATCTGGACCAATACCTAGGGAGAAGAGCGAGCAAACACCACAGTTGTGTGAATGTAGATGTAATGTTCCTTTATCCAGATCAAAAGTAGAAGAAGGTTTCAAATACAGCTACAGTATGTGTACTGTATCTGTTCTTCCCATTCTAAACCCTGCATTTCTATTTGTTTTCTAGACAAAACATCTTGCTACGGAGCAAATAAGAGTTATCAATCATAACAAACATTTGATATTTCCTGCACGACTCTCTGCTAGGACAGTGTTAGAATATGTTTTACGTACCCCCCATAAACAGGTCGATGCCACCAGCCTCTTTAATCTTCACCTCAAAGGCGTCGCACTCTGTCTGGAGGTCAGGGGCATTCCCGTCAAGGATGTGGGCATTCTGGGGCTCGATGTCGACGTATTTGAAGAAGTTGTTCCACATGTAAGAGTGGTAACTCTCTGGGTGGTCCCTTGGGAGGCCTGGTGATGCAGGTTAATTGTATGTCTTACAACTCGTTTTTTCCCACTAATATACTGGCAGGTAAAGCCTAAGGCTGATCTGTGGGAGGATATTCATATTGCTGGGCACTGGGTGGACATCAGCACTGGCACTTAATGTGAAATGGAAAATTCAGATGCAGTCAGCATTAATGGCGATATTTAGACAACATGAAAACGTTCATGTCCTATTGGTATGAGACATATGTTGCCAGAAGGGACAATTTCCACATATCCAATGACCTAGTGCCACCAAAAAAAATAGCATGTACGGATACCTGTGGACTTCACTTTCTTGTGTGGACAAACTAACTTACTGTAATATCATTGTCTCTGTGATTTTCTGATGTGAAACAGGACTTACCAACATATTCGTCCATGTTAAATGTTTTAACATACTTAAAGGAAATATCTCCACTTTTGTGGTATTCAATCAGTTTCTTGTAGCATCCAAGTGGAGTACTCCCTAGAAGTGGGAGAAATATAAAATGATTTAATAGGCTTATATGGAAGGCTATTTGAATTTAAAGATTACATTAAAATGTTACTGCTAGTCAGAGTGCCAATTACATAAAATCAAAGATGTTAACATAAGACATAGCCTACCAGTAGGAAGACCCAAAGTGAAGTATCTGTCTGCTGTTGGTTTGAACTGGATTATTTTGTTCCTAATGTATTTGGCTGCCCACTCACTGGCCTGGTCATAGTCATCTAGAATCACTAGCCTCATGTTTGCTGGGAGAAACTGCAAGGGAAAGTTTAAAAAGTGTCAAATCATATAAAAAAAAAAAGCTTTCACAAGAATCTAATTAAATACTAAAAAAAATCCCTCATGACAGTGACGTTGTTGAAAAACAAATCAACAGCAGTTTTTCCAGTTTTTGAGGAATTTCTTGCAGTAGCCTACATAATGCAGGAATGCAGCATTGCAATAACATTAGCCTACTGAATTATTGTAGCTACTTCAGAACAACAGTAGCAGGCTTGGAATAGCTAGTTTCATTTACACGTAACAGCAACATTGTATTACTGTACCCATACCGAAAATGCATAGGCTATCCTTACATTTGTGTAACCAATATTATGTTTGATAAACGGACCTCTGTTAAATTACCATCATCGTACGTTGCATGGACTGTCAAAGTATTAAAATAACACATGGGTTGTTACAAGATACTTACGTGGTACAAAATTACAACATCAAAATGTAAGCAAGGAGTGTTTCTGAGACAGTGGAGTGTTTGCTTGAAAGCTGTGCAGTAGTAGACAGTTTAAGTAGGATTGTGATGATACAACAACGTTGATAACTAAACTACTTCACATCCGGAAAGAGTAAAAATAATGTGTCAAAATAAAAGTATTTTTATTGTATTTTCGCGTATTCTCACTTTTAGGCTTATTTAATGAGCTTTATAAAAAAACAAAGTTAACATTTGTCATACACATGGGGATATATATCCTATCATACAATTTAATGACAGAAATTAGAACATAAAAAATAATCCAAAAAATAAATAAGCCAGTATTTTGTCATATGCTAGGCTACAGTGCAATCTGCCATTAAGTTATTTATATTATCACTTTATTTGTTTAAATTAAGTGGCCTAATTAGAGACCTATGCTATTAAAGTCCCATACAGCTACATTTTGTATGTCTAACCAGGACTTAGAGAACCGAGGGTTGATGCTGATTTAATGACATTTAATTTGAAACATAGATCACTATCTTAAGACTTTCATGACGATTATTCACAGTAATTCTGTTTTTTCACAAATTTGGTTGATCACATGATTGGTTTCCGGTCATATGTTTTGACGCCAAAAATCGGAAACATCCGAATTTTCATGTATGGTGGCCCACAACATACAAACGACACGAGCTGCTTATCTGAGCAACAGCACCTCAGAATTAACTGAGATGACTAGCCTACACATCCTGTTGAGTAAGGCCCAGTTGAGGGTTTACTGTAGGCTCACAGATGACCTATATAGGGTAGCCTACCTATCAACCAAAAAAATAGGCATTTAGATGATTCTCAAAAAATGAAAAGGATAAGAATTGTCTAGCCTCGCCTTTATTTCCCTATTGTAGTGTAATTTACCTATTATTATTATTATTATTATTATTATTATTATTATTAGGCTGTTATCCTATAATTTTTACTATTATAAATATTTATATTATTATTATTATTATCTTCGCTCTTTTCTCAGTTAAACTGACCTTGCAAGGGGGACCCTAGGGCAGACCGTCTGAGGCAGAGAGAACAATGCTGTGAGACGGAGCAGCGGAGAAGGCAGAAGGAGGCAAAGGGAGGGGGTGGGGTAGATCTTCCAGCCAGGGATTAAGCGGTCGAGAGCGGTCCTCGCTCACTGACAGCATCCAGCCCAAACACTCAACCTTACGCACGCCCCGTCCCAAACGGATTCCGGAGAACTAACAGCTTTCGCAACTGTTTCTATTCTTCTTCATCACACGGACCACGACGGTCCACACCCCCTACACTACCCCTTACTGAACCACGAGGTGAGTTAGTTTTACGTTTCTATTCACATTGTCAATGAATGGTAGGCGACAGACCAACGACATACTGCTTGCACCTTGCATGGCATAGCCTACAGAATATTTGGGTCAGGGAGCCGCGCTTGAGCAGCATGTTTTTTCCTTTGATCTTGAGGATGGTTCCGACTGCATTGATGCGTAACCTATCCAGCCTTGTTCTCGTCGATGACATGGCGAGAGAGATCTAAATCGGATTAAGATTAAAGGAGAAAACCACACAAGACTTGACCATTTTTCCTTTGTTTACCGGCTAATCTAGCATGACTTCATCCTTTGCTTAAATCTCCTGGCAAAATTGCGATGTTTAATTAGGAGGCTAATTTGATCTATTTGTATGATATTATCACAGCCTGTAAAGGGGGAGACATCATGTCTGAAATGACATGAATATTTTGCCATATACGTCTTTAATAACAGCCTATAGGTTACACAGAATATATTTAAATTCTATTATAGGATCAGTTAATGGTAGTTTTACCTGCATTAAGTGCATTTGCCATATTCACACTAACCAAGAAACATAACCGCTGTGCTGGTTAGTGTAGGCTATTTTATTTTTCAGCAGCCGACCATATAGGCCTATATAGCCTAATCTAGTCGATCTGAGCTAACACATGCCACGCAAACCCCATGCTCGAGCCTCCGGGTTAGCTGTTCAGGCAGTGGGCATTGTGCCGTAGTGTGCATGTATCATCATGTATCCTAGCTCTAACAACCGCAAATCGCCAGATGGGAAATTAAGAAATAGGCCTAACTGAATTGAAGTTGTGATATTCAAAATCAACTAAGTGATTCATTGAGTTGTTAGTAAACCTGCTGATGAATAGGGCTCAGTATCTTTGGAGTGGGCGAGGTCTGATTCAGATCAGACTGCCCTCCACCAAGAAAGGCAGCAGCTAGCATGTCATGTTCTGTAGTTGATCAGTGGGAAATCATATATCTGCTTTGATTGTGGCAGTGTTCACTGTCAAAGAAGAAAATTGTTTTTAGAGGTTACAAAATGGTAACATGTTACATCAACTCTCACTCTCTCTCTCTCTCCCTCTCCCCTTCTCTCTCTCTCTCTCTCTCTCTCACACACACACACACACACACACACACCAGGCTTGTGCAAAATTCCAGAATTGAATTGAAACTGGCTCTTAAATTCCAATTCAATTCTTGAATTTCACTTGCATTTCAATCGAGGTAGCAAACAGGAAGCAGAATTGCAATTCGAATTGTGCACAACCCTGACACACACACACACACACACACACACACACATGTGTACTGCTTATGCATGCATACACACGTTTGTTCGTTTTGGCTGTGTGTGTGTGTGTGTGTGTGTGTTTGTGTGTGTGTGTGTGTGTGTGTGCACATCTGTGTGTGTTTATAGGTGTGTGTGTGTGTGCATGTGTGTGTGTGTGTGTGTGTGTGTGTGTGTGTGCGTGCGTGTGTATGTTAGCTCTAGGCTCTGTGCAATGACTCAGAGATGAATGAGGAACATGTGATGAAGCTGTTGCTCTGAGCGCTTATTCTGTAGTGAGAGGAGCAGTCAGGCAATACTTGCACATCAGGAATAACTGGCAGCCCGACCGACACTCCTCTCCCACAGCACCGCAGTGCTGGAAATCAGCGTCTATGCTGGTGCTGTCCTCCTGGTCCTGTGGCTACTTGCTATAATCAATTCTATTTCGTTTTAGGCTCATTCAATTACTTGACCAGGAAGTTATCCCACTGTGAATTGGGTCTGTTCATCCATCGTTTCATCTGTTTGGGCCACAGCGAGACTAGATAGTTATCGATCGTGCAGATTTTGTACGTTTTTGCTGATCTGCTCAGGAATAACGTTGTAGCTTATTATCAGAATGTCTGTGTCATCATGAATGAATAGAGCGGAGCCTGTGATAGATTTTTCTGGTTTTGGTCTTCTCCTTTTTTTGCCTTTGTCTGTTGTTTTCTTTCTGTCTGGCAGAGCATGTGTCATTGTCCTCCATAAAACTGCCTCCCCGTTCAAAAAGACAATAAATCTACTTATTGCTGCATTCAGTTGTACAAGTTTGGGGAAGTATCTTGGCTTGGTTTGGGAAAATATGTTACAGGCCTTCCTCATTATGTCAGTGGCCAGAGGTGCCAATAAACTGAGCATTCAATATAATCTCAAAAACTATATAATTGAAACCCAACAAATATAGCTGGAGAATGACTTTGGTAGACCCCAGTTTAACATCGCCCCAGGCCATAGGCTACATATGATTTCAGTATCTCAAAACAAATGCAAAACCAGCACAAATGCATTTCATGATACAAATAGGCACAAGTACTGGCTGCATGAAAGTCTGTGGGGAATATTTCACTTCCCTTTATGAGGTACCAGCCTAACAGAGGTGACCCTATGTGGCCCTTTGCATCAGTGTGTATGGCAGAAAAGAAATTAAATGGACACACCAGATGATTAATCTCTAAGTGGTTGAAAGATTTAAAAGTACACTGGGAACTCGGCGTCGGTAGTCATTGTTGCTGGGAGAATTTAATTGAAAGGCGCGCAGAAAGTTCCATCTGTATTACACTAATGGACTGGACTGACAGGCGGAAAGTGAAAAGAGACTGCAGATTTAATTAGAAGTGAAGAGGAAACGCAAAGTCATAGACATTCAAAAAAACAACAGCAGCCAGCTGTTGCTTTGGTGGAAGGATAAAGAAATAAAACTGAAATAAATAATAATGATAATAATCCCTGTCGTCAGAGGATTGGATTAGTTTGCTCTGTGCTTTCTGTTATGTAACAATGTTTTTCGTAAAATTGAGTAATAATTTGTATTTGTTGCCTGTGTAAAAGCTTTTTGTAAAGACTCCTGGAGCCTTGCAGTTGAAACAGATGTGGTGCTTTCAAAGTCCAGCACTTGTTCGACCTTCGATGACGCCAGTGAAGAGAGCGATGCTCACACTAGGCCCTAGGGAAGGCCCCGGTTAAATCAAGTTTGTTTTTGTCCCTCTTTTACGGTCAGAGAATATTCTCATTAAGGCGGCCCTGTGTCATTGAAGTGAAAAGAACACAAATTGTAGCGCTCCGTGTCCCTACAGAGGAGGAGATTCACGATTCTCATGCCAGGCCCTAATCAGAGCCGTTTAAAAGAGGACAAACGTTGTCATTTGGCTGGACTGAATTAAAACCTTTGGAACGCTCCCATGTGAACGGGATCTGTGGATACACGCAGGGTGGGGGAGCGCGGACGTGCCCATGTAGGCTGCCCTGCGTGTCTGCCCCGCGTAGCACCTGAGCTGGTCACGGGGTAATTGTGTGTGGCCCCTACTGACGGTCCTGTAGACTGTGGCTCCATAGTGCTGGACGACCTGGCCAGCTTTGACACTCAAAGGTTTAATTAGATTTTAGCACAGAGCACTCTGTACGGCTGCCAAAGAGCTTCTACACAGAGAATGTCAGCTCCGATTCCACGTAGACTATCAAGCCCAGTAAAATAAAGAGAGAGTGTGTGAGAGAGTGTTTGTGTGTGTGTTTTATGTGTGTGTGAGGGAAAGAGAGTGTTAGAGAGGGAGAAAGAAAAAGATTAAGTAAACAGACACTTTGCGCAATATGTTTAATTGGAAGTCTGCAGTGAGTTTGTCGTGTGTGTGTGTGTGTGTGTGTGTGTGTGTGTGTGTGTGTGTGTGTGTGTGTGTGTGTGTGTGTGTGTTCGTGTGTGTGTCTGCGTGTCTGTGTGTGTCTGTGTGTATGTGTGTGTTTGCGTGTGTTTGCGTGTGTGTGTGTATGCGTGCGGGCATGTGTGCATATTTGTGCGTGCCAACATTGTGAGAGAGAAAAAGAGAATCTAAGTGTGGTTGCTGATTATTCAAAGGGTTTCTGAGGAGATGTCATGAGTGTCTCAGATTATGCACTTGGCATAAATAACATTCCTTCTGTCTTTCATTCGAGGGCTTGCAGATTTAAGATGAAAAAACAACTGTCTCTGCAGCCTGTCCTGGTTCCAGATAATCTTGATAGACTCTTGAGTTTTTCTTTTGTGGCCTTATCTGGTTTTTCTTGTGGCTGACACAACTTGGCCCCGCCATTGATTCACTGCCGTCAGATTTGCACCAAGACAGTTTAGGGAGTTGCACAGAGCTAGATTATCATTGATTCAATTCCGAGCCAGATTAAATCCAGTTCAGTAGACAGATAGTGACAAACCTCTGGACTCAAACAGTTTGAGTGTTAAACAGTGAGCCTGTGTGCTTGGCCAACAGATTTGAAAAAGAACTGATTGCGTTGTGCTTAAGAAACACCCTAGTGCCCCAGCCCCAGTGATGGTGAAATAATCATCTCTAATGAAAGGAGCAGAAGAAGCTAACTAAGTCTCTGTGGGATGCGTCAATTTAATCAAGTCAGAGGTTTCTTGCAGCGGCCATGTCCTGCTGTAAACCCATGCCCTGTTTAGTCATATTCTCTCAATGTTTGTGTTATTTTCTCTCTTTGTTTTCCTTCATTCTTCTCTCTTCATCCCTTGCTTCCTCTCCATCGTCCACAGCCTTATTACTTCCCACCCAGCGAGGATTTGTTTTTTTTCTCCTTTTTTTCTCTCTCTTCATGTCCTCCACTTTTGACCCCTTTAACGGGCCCCCTCCCTTTTCTTTTCTTCTCCTCCTCTCAGCTCTCTTTTCGCTGTGCCTGTGGTTTTTCTCCCCACCGCAGCTTCCGGCGTCCATGCTGCAATCCCCTTTTCAAATTCTCTTCCCCCCTTTCTGCGGCTGGCTCACACACTTGCACCCTCTCACGCTCTCTATCTTCTCATCTTTCACACCTTCTCTCTTTCCATCGCTTTCTCTTTCTCCCATTCCCTCTCCCGGTTTCTTTCTTTCTCTCTTCCCTTCTCTTTCTTTCTTTCTTTCTTTCTTTCTTTTTTCTGTGTCTCTCCACTTGTCCATCTCTCCCTCCCTCCCTCCCTCCTTCAATCTCTCTCTCCCTCCCTCCATCTTTCTCTCCATCCATGTGTGTGCCCATGTCAGTGTGTGGCATGGGGCGGACTCAAGGAGCGTGGTCTCTGCATTATCTGAATTCATAATTCATATGACCTGCAGTCTGTACTCTAAGCCAGGGTCTGCCAGCATGGAGGGTGGGAAGGAGAACAAGGCCCTTGGGGGGGATTCCATGGGGGGGGGCACTTTGGAAAGGAGGCCAGAGCCTGGAGAGGTGAGCCCATGCAGTAGCAGGGGCCTCTGCTCCGAACAGGAAATGAGGTGGACAGAGCAAGGAGACACCCTGCAGAAGAGCGCATCGCTCTGTGCATTGGGCATTACACATGTAACCAGAATGTAATAAAGGCTTTACGTCCAGAGGCTCATCTAAAGCAGTTCACTTCTGAAGCAGTGTACTGTGTGTGGGGATCCCAAGAGTCCCATGTAAAGCAGTCTACCTATGAAGCAGTGTACTGTGTGTGGGGATCCCAAGAGTCCCATGTAAAGCAGTCTACCTATGAAGCAGTGTACTGTGTGTGTGGATGTCCATAGTTCCATGTAAAGCAGTCTACCTATGAAGCAGTGTACTGTGTGTGTGGATGTCCATAGTTCCATGTGAAGCAGTCTATCTCTAAAGCAGTGTACTGTGTGTGTGGATGTCCATAGTTCCATGTGAAGTAGTCTACCTCTGAAGTGGTGCTCGGTGCGTGTGTGTCCCAGGGAGTGCAGT